>NC_053168.1:104136609-104436609 GCF_016835505.1 Polypterus senegalus
CTGTCCTAAAATGTTAATAATTTTACATATCTAGAATTATTCCATTGAAACTTGCGCAAATTAATACTGTTCTAGTCAGGATCACCTTTTGCCAAATCCAAGATAAGTTTCTAAGACCACAGCTAGTCAAGACCAAGTCAAGACTTAGTCTAAGGGGCAGTCAAGACCAAGTCCAAGACCAAGACTTAGCTTCACAGTATTTCCAGCTCGTATTTGGCACTTCTATGATGGAGTCAGTACAAGACTCAGCTACACTGTACCACTTCAGATTCACTTAAGACAATGGACTTAAGCATGGAAAAGGACCTCACCAGCTTGAATGTTTTCTTTTAATCTATAAAATTGAAAATAAGTTAACTTGAAAAAGCACAAGTTTGAGCTGTAGCATTGTAACATGTATGGGCTTCCATTTGCAGTCTTTGCAACTGTCTGCTGACTTGTCAGTGCCTAGATGACAAAAGTTATAGATGATTGCTGTCTTTTAAAGAAAGCATCAAGGTTTTTAACCAAATAATTTGGACCATGATAGACACTGTGTTTTACTTCATCTCTAGTTGGCAAACACATTTTTCAATCCATCTAATATTGTTTGGCTATAAGCACTTATAATATGCAAATCCTGAGAAGAAACAGTGTTTTCAATCAAACAAAACCACGGCTGCAGTTCCTACGTTTGAAACAAAAAGAGCAGCAGTTGTTATAGCAACAGATGGACAGATGAAGCTTTTGTGCTTTTAGGGAAAGATCAATGGAGAAGACTTCAAATGAGCAAGGGTCAATACAGGTAAATTCTTAACAGCTTAATAAATCAGACCAAGACACAAACCAAAAATTAAAATAACCAACACTTATCAAGTCTTAGCGCAAGTGCTCTCATCTGGTACTTTTCAGACACAGTATCCTTGCTAATGCCTCCCATGATAGGTAATAGGAGATAATTACAAAGTGTCATGCATGGGCATCTGTGGATCATCTACCAGTTGAATAAGCTATGCAATACCTTGCTAGCACAAGAGGGGGAGCTACCACTAATAGTACCATCTACTGCAGTGCTGAGGAGATGCCCTCTGTGTGATCCTAAACCCCACCCTCCACCTTTAAAGTCCCACCTCTTCCAGTCAGGACAATATAAAACCAGGAGCTCCCAGAAGGTGGCATCTCATTTTCAGGAAAACAGTCCTGCATGTCTGAGCTGCCTGACATGGACCTGCTTGAGAAAGCTGAGAAGGCAGTTGTTAAGCCTCTTTTCTGTTGTGCCACCTTGAGTTCATTTTTGTTTGTTTTTTTTTTTTGGACCTTTGCAGTAAGCGGGATGGCACAGTTGGCACCCCAACTTTTCTTTGGGATTCCTTTGACTCTTCTTTCTCTCACAAAAAAGGATGGTAATAACCATGGCAAAAATGAAATAGAACTAATCTGGATATTCTCTTTGTCACGTACATGTGCACTTGGACAGTTTACTAGCTTATTTTTTAACAAGTTTTCCTAGTTTCCTCTTCTAAACGTAAGTTGACAGAACAAAGAAATAAAACAGGTAATTTAATAGGTATATCAAGAGTTTCATTTAGGGTCTTAGATTCTGTGCATTATTACCACTCAATATACAGCTACTGCTGCATCATTTAGGTGGTCAGTTTCTAATTTTCCACTCTCCCTCACTTGTGATAAAGACTGTTTAATGCTAAGCATGTGTTGTAATTAGAATAGTGTACTCTTTCTAGTTATGAATCTTATTTATCATTATTGCAGATTATTAAACAGTATTCACCCTGTTGGACATTTTCACATTATATTGTTGTACAACATTAAACCCCAGTGAATTTATTTTGGCTGTTTATAATCCTGATCAACAGAAAAAGACTCTTTAATGTCAAAGTGAAAACAGATCTCTGCAAGGTGGCCTAAATTAATTGCATATATAAAACACAAAGTACTCGATTAATTCACCCCTTTAATATAACACACCTAAATCACCACTGGCTTAGCCAATTGGTTTTAGAAGTCACATAATTAGTTCAATGACGATTACCTGTCTGGTTTTTCAAATAATTTTGGTATAAATGCACCTTACATGGAAGGTCCAACTGGTGGTGAGTAAGTGTGGTCACCTAACCTACACAATGAAGACAAAAAAAGAACACTCCAAGCAATTCATTAATAAGGTGATTGATACGTGTGAGTCAGGGAATGGAGACAAGAAAATATCCCAATCACTGAATACCCCTTGGAGTCCAATTAAATAAACCATTAAGAAAAGGAAAGAGTATGGCACAGCTGTAAATCTGTCTAGACCACAATGTCCTCAAAAACTGAGTGACCGTGCAAGAAGAAGGCAGTGAGGAAGGCCAGCAAAAGACCTGCGAAAACCGTGAGAGAGTGATAGTGGCTCAGGTTAGTGAGACTGTGCATAAAACAAGTGATTCCTGGGTGCTTTACAGGTCACAACCTTATGGGAGAGAGGCAAAGAGGAAGCAACTGTTTACAAAAATGCATTTATGATATTTTGGCTAGAGATTGCCAAGAGGCATGTACAACACTGTGAAGTTAGCTGGAAGAAGATTCTATGATCTAAACTCCATGTTTGAAACACTGCACATTATCAAAAAATGTCATCCCCTCTGAGACTAGGAATAACTCTGTGCAAGCTGTGCATACAATTATTTAAAAAATTAAGTCCATTTTTATTCCATGTTGTAGAAAAATAAAATATGAAAACTTCCAAAAGGGTTATAACCTTTTATAGGCATGTTATATGTATACAGTGTATATATACTACATTAAATATATACCGTGACCTCCACTTGTCACACATGTGAGTGGGAGGCAGCTAAAGAGCCTGAGTAATTGTAATACCACTACCGACCAGGGGGTGGCGGAGGGTGCTTTCTGTCTTTCTTAGTTACTTGCAGACCGTTCCCAGGAAATCCCGCCAGGTTCTGGCACCCTTGATAACATCACTTCCGGCTCTGCCCCCAGAGATGATGCCACTTCCGGTCCCGCAAACATCACTTTCGGTTCCGGCACTAAAGATGATGTCATTTTGTATGTGGGCCTTTAAAGCTGCCATCTTTCTTGTCTTAAATCAGTTCTGTTTTGTTTTTGACTGAATATCTCTGTTCAGCAGTTTCATCGTTTGCAGCCAGGATACATTATATTGGTGGCTGCCCCAAACCTTTATCATGTCTCATGGTATGCTTTATCACACATTACTATTGGCACCTCTTGTAAAAAATTGTAAGAATGGTTAAAAAAAATTACTGTTTGCTGAAGAACCGTCATCATATTCTGAAAAAAGAGAAACATCTGACTTTTAACTGAAATAGGTTTATTCAAAGAAAAGCAAAGACCTTGTCAAGAAATAAATATTTTTAGCAAAAACACATGTGCCACAATTGTTGGCACCCTTGGTAATGAATTTGAAACAATGTAACTGAAGCATGTTTCCCATTTAAATTGGACATTGTTAAGTTGATTGGAGCATATAGGAACTTTCCAGCTGAAATCAATGACTTCCTAAGTAAATGGGATACAAATATGAGGAGACACAGAACCAAATTTCCTTAGCCAACCACCATCATGGCAAAGAAAAGAGAACATTCAATCCAAATGAGGGAGACGTGTGTTGCCCTTCATAACTAAAATGAGCAGTGAATGGTTATAAAAAAATAGATATTCACCTGAAATTGCCCATTTCTAAAGTTAGGGCAATAATAAAAAAGTGGTCATCAACTGGAACTGTGACAAACTTGCCTAGAAGAGGACCTAAGTTTATTTTACCCCCACGTACAGTAAGAAGGATGGTAGGCGAGGCAATAATATCTCCAAGGATCACTATTGGGGAATTGCAAGAAAAAGAAAATTCTTGGGTTATCAAGTCTCCAGAATCACCATCAGATGGCATCTCCATGCCAAGAGATTATTTGGAAGGCATGCCAGAAAGAAGCCTTTTCTGTCAGTTATCCACAAATGTAAGTGCCTGGAGTTTGTAAAACATTACTACAATTGGAACCGTGTTCTATGGTCTGATGAAATTAAAATTTATTTTTTTGGCAATAAACACGCAAAGTAGGTTTGGTGTAAAAATAAGGATTGCTATAATGAAAAAACCTTGTCCCAACTGTGAAATATGGTGGAGGTTCTGTGATGTTGTGGGGCAGTTTTTCCTCCAAAGGCCCTGGAAACGTCGCTAGGGTACATGGCATCATGGATTGCAAGAAATATCAGGAGATTTTAAATCAGAACCTGGCTGCCTCTGCCAGCAAACTAAAACTGGGTCGTCACTGGATCTTCCAACAGGATAATGATCTGAAACACATGTCCAAGTCAACCCCGCAATGGTTAACTGACCACAAAATCAAAGTTCTGCCATGGCCATCTCAGTCCCCTGACCTAAACCCTATTGAAAACCTGTGGAGTAAGCTGAAGAGAGAAGTACACAAGAGAGGGCCTAGGACCCTGGATGATCTGGAGAGATTATGTAAAGAAGAATGGTCTCAGATGCCATGGGTTACAAGAAGAGACTCCATGCTGTTATATTGGCAAAGGGAGGTTGTACAAAGTATTAAATACATGGATGTTTTTGTTAACAATAGAATTTCTGAAGCCTACGAAAAAACTTAACTTAAATTCAACTTAACCAACTTAAATTCCTTCTCACCTCTCCATCAGCGTCTTTTGTTTTGTAATTGTGTTGATCAGCACAAGCAGTCTGCTATCCCATCCTCCCCACCGCCACAGTCAACTCGGGCAAAAAGTTCTCCCAGCTCAAGTCTTGTTTATCTGCGTGTAAGGTATTTGGAGTTGTAGAGGGTAAATAATATATCGTTATTCAGAAGACCTACATTTCCTGTGTGTTCCGTGTTTACAACAATCTGTGTAAATGTAGGATGACAGGAAATGAGAGGCAAGAAATGCTGAACACAAACCTAAAATAGAAACTTTTTCCATGTTATACTAATACTTAGTGAAGTGTATAATGTGTGAAGGCTTTAGTCCAAATATCAAATAAACACATGCAGTTTTATTCAATTATATAAACAAAGATAAAAATCATTTGATTTACATGTTGCTGTCAATGAGTAAAAAACCCAAGCTCAAATGTCAATCGATAGAAAGTTGATATGTATTCTTGGATGGAGGTTAGAACTGCTGCCTTATAACCTAAAGGTTCTGGGTTTGAGACCGGGCACTCCATGTTTTGAGTAGTGAATATTATGAATAGTAGTATTATTACTATAATATAATAAAAACAATACATTTGAATTGAGTCTGTAACAGCCGGTGAAAATTTCGGCTACTTGTAAAAGTGAGTGTTTTTTTTTTTATTATTCAGTTTTATTCTGTCAGTGATGTTCACGTGGTGCAACAAACTTGGCCTCTCCCTCTCTGACTTGATGACGTTTATCTCCATTCTTTTCAAACTAACTGCTATCAGACTATCTTGCGTCATTTGTGCTTTCACAACAAAAACACCCATGCAGAACGTGTGAAAAACTACAAGTTTGCTGCGATTTTGGATATTTGGCAATGTTTTGTTGAGAACTGTGCTTTGAGTTACAACCAAAGGGTAAAGACTTTCCAAGTCTGTTTTCATAAAGCTTATGGATCCACTTCTGGACAATGGCAGAACTGTAACCACAGGTAGAGAAGGGGTGCTGTTGCTAACCATGTTGTCTCCCTTTCCCTCCACAGTTCGAGAAAATGCCCTGTGTTGTCTACTGACTCCAACTCATCTGGTCAGAGCGCTATAAAAGTTGGGCTCCAATAAGAAATAGCGTCTGTTGCCGGTCGAGCTGAACCTAGGACAGAGCTCTCTCCTGAATAAGACATCAGCTGAAAGACAGCAAACTCTTTCCTTCCAAGGCGGTTTTCTTTGCATTTAATATGTACTGTTTTGATTGTACCTTGAGGCACTGTTTCTGTTTTCGTTTAATTGGACGACCCGGCAGGTGTCCCAACTTTTCATGTCTCTGGTCTGTGTCATTTTTCCATTCAATGACAATATATACAAAGGGAGAGTGTATGTATTTGCCTTTTGTATTGTTGCTAGGTTTCTTTTTCTTGTGTTATTTAAAACTTTTCTATGATTATCATTATTTTTTTACATAAGCCAGCACTCTCCATTTCCAAACACAAGGTGTTGTCAGTGCTTGAAACCTGCCACCATAACATCATGGGCTGTCATGCATTTACTGTACACGTGTGTTGATTGTAATGACCCCTGCAACATAGTATTGGATGAGTCATGGAGTGAGTGTTCATTGAGGCCTTTAACAGGTTACAACCTGGGTACCAAAATATTAAAGGAGTAAAGAAAATAAGCCTAAAAACCAGTATTGAAAGAAAAGATGGAAAATAAACACTCCACGGTCCTAACATTGACTCTCCATATCTGTGTAATGAAAAAAAAAAACAGAAAATAATGGAATGAGCAAATAAATCAAATGCATGCTACCACTGACTTTAAATTCACTGCTGCAACAAGGATACAGAGGGCACCAAAAGAAGCTGAGTAAGTTATAATTATTCCACAAATATTAGAAATTCTCTTTTTCAAATGAGCAGTTGCCAATATGTTTTGAAACTAGCACCTCAGAGGTAAATAACTTGTTTTCAAGAAAACATTTTATGTTCTTATCATGTGTCACACAGTTATAGGCTTGTGGGCTTTGTTTTTCACCACCTTGAATAGATATTGAGTCTTTCTTCTGAAAATCCATTCTGCCTTGCAGGATTGGCTGTCATTGCTGCGAAAGGAGAGCCTTCTGACTGATGCTTCTGGTGACCTGAACAAAGGGGTTTTCATACAAGATACTGGAATACAGGTCACACTTGTGTCTAAGAGGAGAGATATCTGTCAAGGGTGGGCTTGTTGGCCGTCCCTGTGGTGAATGAATGCTTTTCAGAGCCCAGGAATCAGTGTGAGGACACACAATCATCAGTCAGGTGTCAGGTCAGCAGTCTTTTATTGCATAATGCATTGCAATAGCTGTATTGTTACTCTTCCAGCCAACTGCTTAATATGTCTTTTAGTTAAAATATAAAATAAGAAAGAAAAAGGTTAAGCAGACACAAAATACGGAAAGCATTGCAAAGATTATATTCACATAAAATACAAAAATGAATAACACAATTTACAGATTTTATTTATCAATATGTGAAAAATAAATATTTTGTCTTTTTTAATATATCATTTTATGACACGAGCATTTAGCACCATCCAACTAAATAGCCTCAATCACTAGTTTCTCTTTTTTTTTATTTTCGGTCAAAGTATGTGGGCTCTGACAGCTTTCTAAATCATTCCACATTAAATCTCTAAAATTCCAGGAGAGAGGTAAGAGCAAAAGGAGGAAAAGTAGGATGATAGACATATTCCAGCATACAGTAACATAAAAAGGATAGCATGCAATGCAAGTAATATGTCACATGTACTGTATGAGAAGTAGATTTTTAAAATGCAGGAAGATGTTACATGCTGTGCCGGTATTGTCACCTACAAGGATATGATTGTTAAAATGAGCCTTTTAAGACTAATCAAAAGGACTCATTGGTGAGGGTATTAGAAACTGCCACGTGGCTCTCATATTTGTCTGCTTCTTCCTCAGTTCCAAAGCCATTATTCCTGTCCATCAGCACCACATAACCTTAGTGAGATCACCAAGGTTGAGGTTGAGGTTGGGAGCATGCTCTGATAAAACGTGTTACTGCACCCAGCACACGACGAACCACCTTAGGATCCCAATTTAGGACCTGAGTGCAGATGTGCAATGGGTGACACCTCAGCAACCTCCAAGTTCTCCTTACAATTTGGAGGATCTGTTTGCAGGGCTGGATGGTGGTTAACATCATACCCAGGACATAGCAGTTGCAGGTTGTGTCAGACAATCATCGGCAATGTCTTGCATGCCCACAACAATCATCATTGGACAGGATCTTATTCGTTCAGCCTTTTGTTCTCTTCTTTTTCATAATACCCTATGAAATTTCACATCCACATTGACACTCCATGGAGCTTTGTGCTATAAAATGTAGGAATATTACTTTGCAATGATGAGAATCTGTGTTCAATGCATAAATCAAAAAGGCCCTAGATCATATAAGATGTATATTATATAATTATTTAATACCAAGAGTAACATTGTTCAGTATTGTTATGATACTGTACTGTACTGCTTGCCAGATTCTTACTCATTTAATTGCACTTTAAAGGTTGCTCACTATCCTTAGAAAGATGGCTTGCTTTAGCCACACTAGAGTGATGGCTGTGTCACTGTGGCAGGCGTACCCTTGTTATAGGCTGCCATGTAGCTGACATTGAAGTTGCTAATTTGAATTATGGAATTCCAAGTGATACTTGTTATGGATTTGTGACAAAAACAAAATAGGGCAAAAAGGCTGAAAGGCATCCAAACCACTCCAAACTAGACCAGGCCCTTCACTGGCCTGCCTAAAGGTAGGCCTTGTCCCAAGAAACCTAACCGTAAACTCAATAGGTAGGTTTTGGCCTGCACAGGCTTAAAATGGAGGACTGGCAATTAAAGTTCAAAAATATACTTTAACTGTTACAAGTGCAAAGCTACCCTTCAACGGAGAAGTTGACTGTAAACCTCTGACATTATAAGACAAATATAAACCAAGAATTTTTATGAAGGAAGAATTTATTTAAACAAACACATCGGGCAAAATATAGTCAAACAGGCTAAATAAAGCAAAATGATTTGCCTAAAAAGGCAACCAAAGACTATCAAGTCTAAATCAATCAATCAATCAACATTTATTTATATAGCACATATTCATACAAAAAATGTAGCTCAAAGTGCTTTACAAAATGATGAATAGAAAAATAGAAGACACAATAAAAAATAAACATAAGTCAACATTAATTAACATAGAATAAGTAAGGTCCGATGGCCAGGGTGGACAGAAAAAACAAAAAAAAAACTCCAAGAGCTGGAGAAAAAAAAATAAAATCTGTAGGGGTTCCAGACCACGAGACCGCCCAGTCCCCTCTGGGCAATCTACCTAACATAAGTCAAACAGTCCTCTTTGTATTTAGGGTTTTCATGGAAGAACCTGATGATGATGGTCACGTAGACTTCTGGCTTTCAGTCCATCAATGTTGGTGCATCATGATGCTTTGAGTAGGTGCCACCACCAAAAAGAAACAGAAGAGAGAGTTGGGGTCAGTACGGATTTTGGAGCCACTATGAATAGTTATTATGATGAATTGAACATACAGAGTATCAGTATTAAGTTAAAGTGAAGTTATAAAAAGGCCATGTTAAAGTAATGTGTTTTCAGCAGTGTTTTAAAGTGCTCTACCGTATTAGCCTGGCAAATTCCTATTGGCAGGCTATTCCAGATTTTAGGTGCATAACAGCAGAAGGTCGCCTCACCACTTCTTTTAAGTTTAGCTTTTGGAATTATAAGGAGACACTCATTTGAGGATCTAAGGTTACGATTTGGAATATAACGTGTCAGACATTCCGATATATAAGATGGAGCGAGATTATTTAAGGCTTTATAAACCATAAGCAGTATTTTAAAGTCAATCCTGAATGACACAGGCAACCAGTGTAGTGACATCAAAACTGGAGAAATGTGTTCAGATTTTCTTTTTCTAGTTAGGATTCTAGCAGCTGCATTCTGCACTCGTTGCAAGTGATTTATGTCTTTTTTGGGTAGTCCTGAAAGGAGTGCGTTACAGTAATCTAGTCTACTGAAAACAAAAGCGTGAATTAATTTTTCAGCATCTTTCAATGATATAAGAGGTCTAACTTTTGCTATTTTGCTTTTGCTAAATTGTAATTCAATAAGCAGAATCCATGAACAATAAGCAAAAATCCAATAAGATAAATTCCAAAGAATAATACTTAATAGAATAATACTTCATAACAATCAATGGACGTCTACTCACACCAACTCCTTCACCTCAACAAAAAGGCAGGAGGCAATCCTGGCAATAGTGATGTCATGGTAGCCCAGTCTCTTGAGTTATTACTCCGCAAATACAAGGAATGTGTCCTTTAAGCACATATAGACAAAATATTTAAATAAAACTGTGGTGGCACAGTCAGAAACTTAGAAAAAGGAAATGAACACCCAAAAATGCAGGCCAGAATCTTTACAGGAATGCCTAGATATGGCCTTGCTCCTTTTATAAGGCACCTGGAAGTGCTCCAGGTGCTTGATGACTCATTTCCAACAGCACTTCCTGGTGTGGCGGAGGAACTGCCAAGAAAGGCTCAGCAGCTCCTGCTGCAGCACCCTCTGGTGGCGCCTGCGGATCCCAACATGGCCTTACCATATTCCAACTCCCATGAAGCCCTGCGGGAGTCCGAGGCATCGCTGCAACCCAGGGGGGTTGCCATCTAGCGTCCTGGGGAGGTCACGTTTTGGCCATGCTGCAATACCTAAATCAGGGAGCACAATGCTGTTCATGTCTGACACCATACTGTCCATGCCATGCCTGGCTGGTGCAAGAATCAGTTAAATTATTTTTTTTTAGTGTTAAAACAATTATTAATGGAGTTTTATGAAATTTGGAATGTTTGAATATGTTGCCATTTGTTTCTGACTAGTGCCACAATTTTGTTGACCCATTTCTATATTGGGGTAGCCCGTTGCCAGCGGATGTGGTCACAGAAGTCTTGCATGATAATGTCAGCATAAACAAATAAAAAATGCTGTTGTGGATATTTTCAAAGTGTGTTTGAGTAAGAATTTAGATCAAAGACTTTTGATGCATTTAAAATACCATCAAGATTAGATTGGTGTTTCAACTAAGGTGTTCATATGTTTGATATCTGGTTCTAAACGTTTGCTTTTTTTAATCTAGGATTTTCGGTTCACCATTTCCTAGAGTCAAAAGAATTTTCAGTTATCTGTTAGTGTATTTTGGAGCAGGAAGAACAAGAATGTGCCGTATCCGCTTGACATTCTTTCATTCTTTGCATCTACACTTTTCTTATCATATCCATAGAGTCCCTGACCAAACATGAAGAGTATTAAAGAGCACATCTACGCTAGGATACTGTATCTTAAAGCTGACAACTAGCTTGATGTCATACATACAAGTGAATTGCGCAAAACCACTGAAAGTTTATGAAAATCCCCCAAAGAGGTTCTCCCCAACTTTCAAACAAAATTCTTTTTTCTTCACATTTATATATTAATCTTCATTGTCTTTTTTCTATTATGATATAATTCTTACATTCATTGACATCATGTCTGTGTCATTTTGAATTGCAATATTTGACTCTGTTTCATGCGCTTATCTAACGCTTTTGTCCATAATGACAATAGTTGTGAACTTGGACCTTCACATTCAATACTTTCAGGGCTGGTGCCACACGATGATTCAATATATTTTTGCTCTGCTTCAAACATTTTCTTTTCTTACTCTTTCCTTTATTTTCTATTTTTATATTAATTTATTACATCTGGAGTTCATAATTTCACAGATGACTGATGTGTGTGTGCTGTGGAGGTCAATGTGGACATCACAGAATTGAATAATGGAAGGCAGGAGGAAAAGTGGCTTTTCTAAAAAAAGGAGGGAAAACAGGAAGAATTTTTTTTCGAAAAAAAGTATTTATGATGAAAAAAGCAAATTCAGACTTTTTAGGTCAAATTACATTTGGTTTTGACTTTGTCTTTTTTGTCCTTAAGTGTCAGTGATTTGAACAAAAAATGAATCTTGGGAAAAATCTAGCTTAAGGCTTTTATTTTTGTTTTGTTGTTCTTCCTGTAAGCCATCCGTCTCTCACAGAGTGTCAGTTGTGACATGTTTTGCTTGATTCCCGGATGCCGTCCCTGTCTTCCTTGACAGCAGCTGTCTAATTCTGTTAAGCTAGCTATCTCCGGCCAAGCAGTCATGGCTGTGTTCTATTCATTTTCCTGGCTGTTTTGTATCTCTCAGTCAAGCCAGACTCCAGATAACCATTTTGTTTCTGACCCATTCCTTATTCAAAAAGGTGGTAGCTCTTTTGATTTTGCTTTGCCAGCCAACCTTCAGGCTCCTCTGCCCTTGTTTTGTCTGTTTAGCTACAGAGAAAGACTTTAAAAGGCAGCTGCATTGTCTATGTGTTGAATCTGCATAGCTGACCTCCAATTTGGGTACCACCTATAATGCATCTAGTAGTCGCACACTGATAATACTTACAGCAGAGCAGCAAAGCCTTTTACAAATGATCTCTATTAATGGTAAAATCAAATGTGATCAATCATTGGTTACTATAACTTTTTAAATGGATTTTTAAACTGAAGATATGCTGCTGTCATCGCAAACTCAAGCATCAGCTCATCTCAACTGCCTTTCGGACAACCTGCAAACCTGAGTGATGCCACAAGGTAAGTGAAGAGGATCTGTAGGCTACCTTACATCTACAAGAGAATGTAGACAAAGTAAAGGACTCTGAAGAACATAAAGTGAGATATATTCAAAATGTCCATACTCAGCTGGTAGTACTGTTAGCAATAGCACCTAAGGAGCCCTGCTACACTTTATCAGAGGATCAGCTCATCCAAGGATAGAAAGGGCAAAGATCCAAAGTGAAGATAAAAATAAAGTGAAGAGGTATCAGATCTGGCCATACAAATGAGGAATGTTCAATCACTTTGAAATAAATTAAATGCAATCTCACTTCTCATGGGGAATCATGGCAAGTTTGGGTACAGTGGAGAATAAATTAAATGTCTCTGGAGGTTGGTTACATCATCATTGATAATTTTTATTAACTCAGCAAGAGAACCTATTCATACTGTTACCAACACTTGAACGATGAATCGTTCTGAGCCAAGAATGCTGGTGATTTCAACCAGTGGAACTTTGAAAGGAACAAACATCTTAGCATGTTCCATTTGTGGACAAAAAGCTCTACGTGTTCTATTCAAATGGTAATGCCTTAAAATGTAATCCAGTGGTACAACTGGGCAGATCTGACTACATCTTATTCTCAGCCATAAGTCTGTTATCAGAAGGCTTCAGCTCTCTCATTATGCAAGGCAGAAGTTCTTGCATCTATCTATCTATCTATCTATCTATCTATCTAGCTATCTATATTTTCTTTATTTCGTTTATTTGATATTCTTTCTTGTTTTATAAGTTTCCTTTTTTTTTAATTCTGTTTTTGGTTTGTCTTTCTGAAAAATCATGCTTGTCTTTAGCAATGTTTTGCTTAATTATTTAATTTGTACTGTAAGTATTATGTTTCTATGTTCTTTATATTCTGTTTTGTGGGTGAAATCCCAAGAAGTGTGGTGATTCTGACATAATTGCTGAAAGACCACTCCTCAGCCTTTATATTTCTTAATGGGAAGTAGGTCCTTTAGTGGTTCATTGTGTTCTGTCTTCGGTAAAGGTGTTTTTTTCTGTGTGTGGCCAAGAGAAACACATATGAACAGTGCTAGGATCATTAAGCAGGAATCAAAATCTTTTGTCAGACCAAGGAGCTAAATAAGAACCAATGTCAACAAATCTGAAAATATCTTTTTTAACTAGAAATGCACCAAGTAAACTTTTGCTAGAAATAACAATTTTTATCCAGTCGGATACAACGTAATGCACATGCCAGTGCCAATGATGTCACATACTGTGTAGCCCGGGGAATTCTGGGACATATCATCATGGCAACCATCACTGCTACTGTCAGAAAATGGCAGCACCAGCAAAAAAAACGAATTGGTCCTGCAGTATAACATTAAAAATAATAAGCTTTCTTTGGACATCTTGAACAGCAATATAAACTTTGAAATCAAACTCCTTAAGTATCAAATCCCATAAAAGATGTGTGTATTGTCCCAATTACTTAAGAGAGGAACAAAAAAATTTAAGTATGAAACCAATTATCACATTGATTTCAGAATCTGTTTTTCAGGGTTTTTAAGGCCAATCTGATAGTGGTAATCATCTTTTTCTTTTTTGTGTTTTTAATATTGTTTATAAAAATACATGTTCTTCTTCTGCAATGTTGTGTTTTCTTTATGGATGCTGCCATGTTGGAGACTGGTTCTAAGACGTGAAGCCACATTGGTGGGAGATAGTTTTTGGAGATTGCACTTCATGATATCACTTGAGTGATATTTTAAAAATGCCAGTGCCACATGGACATAATTTATCCAAGACTGAATTCCTGAAAGAAAAATCTTTGCATGATTTTATATTGTTAGTTTTTGATTCTACAGGATATGACATTCTTTTCTGTCCTTTTAATACATGTCTCTTGGCTCTGCTTACATGTACCCTTTTGGCTTATCATTTACCACTCTGCCTTCTGTTTGTTATTCTAGTTACATGTACTAAACTTTATTAATTTAATTTCTTTCTGGTTCTTCACATTCTAACTTCTGGGTCCAGTTTACATTTCCTGGATTGTGTGTTTGGACTTGCTAACTTTGGGTTGCCTCTTTTGGCAAACCCTATTGCCTCCTTTAACAGTTTTTTGGCCTTCTTTTTTAAATTAAAAAAATAAAACCCTGCCTTTGTAAACATTCTTTGTTTGAACTTGTCTTTCACGCCAGAGATTTCATGGTTTCTTTCACCTGAGGGGCATCTTTGTATATTTTAGGACATTTAAAGTCAGGGCCATCTTAACAGCATTATACAGTATGTCCCTGGGTAAAGCAGTGCACTGGGGCCCATACCTACACAACCACTCAGCAAGTCATAACATACATAGATTAGCATGGGGTCCAGTATGCCCATCAGCAACTGCCCAGCATGCCCATGTGTTAAGAGGGCCCTGTTTAAAGTATATTGAACTTTTTAAGCCTTTTCATCACTTGAGCCGAAGCCTATCCATGGGAGCTTTTCATTAAGCTGCCTGGGGTGAGGCCTATTTGTGGGTCTTTTAAAGGCCTGTCACCCCTTTTTACCATGTTTGTGTTACCTCATCACAACAATATATCTTTTGACATTGCAAACTTGTGGATCCTGTGGTAGAAATCAAACATGTTAATAAAACAAAGAAATGTATCCCATACCAGAACAAGTTTGATCAAACCTTTTTGTGTCAGTAATCAGGCAGGAGGAAGCTTTTCCATCTGCATCATTTATTTACCCTTGCAGCACCATGCTGAAGAGGGAGCATCCATCATAGCAGTCTGTTAAAACAGGGTGGGAATGATCAAAATATTAAGGATACAGTGCATCCGGAAAGTATTCACAGCGCATCACTTTTTCCACATATTGTTATGTTATAGCCTTATTCCAAAATGGATTAAATTCATTTTTTTCCTCAGAATTCTACACAACACCCCATAATGACCACGTGAAAAAAAGTTTACTGGAGGTTTTTGCAAATTTATTAAAAATAAAAAAACTGAGAAAGCACATGTACATAGATATTGACAGCCTTTGCTCAATACTTTGTCGATGCACCTTTGGCATCAATTACAGCCTCATGTCTTTTTGAATATGATGCCACAAGCTTGGTACACCTATCCTTGGCCAGTTTCGCCCATTCCTCTTTGCAGAACCAGGTGCACAGCCATTTTAAGATCTCTCCAGAGATATTCAATTGGATCCAAGTCTGGGCTCTGGCTGGGCCACTCAAGGACATTCACAGAGTTGTCCTGAAGCCACTCCTTTGATATCTTGGCTGTGTGCTTAGGGTCGTTGTCCTGCTGAAAGATGAACCGTCGCCCCAATCTGAGGTCAAGAGCGCTCTGGAGCAGGTTTTCATCCAGGATGTCTCTGTACATTGCTGCAGTCATCTTTCCCTTTTTCCTGACTAGTCTCCCAGTTCCTGTCGCTGAAAAACATCTCCAAAGCATGATGCTGCCACCACCATGCTTCACTGTAGGGATGGAATTGGCCTGGTGATGAGCAGTGCTTGGTTTCCTCAAAATGTGACGCCTGGCATTCACACCAAAGAGTTCAATCTTTGTCTCATCAGACCAGAGAATTTTGTTTCTCATGGTCTGAGAGTCCCTCAGGTGCCTTTTGGCAAAGTCCAGGCGGGCTGCCATGTGCCTTTTACTAAAGAGTGGCTTCCATCTGGCCAATCTACCATACAGGCCTGATTGGTGGATTGCTGCAGAGACTGTTGTCCTTCTGGAATGCTCTCCTGTCTCTACAGAGGACCTCTGGAGCTCTGACAGAGTGAACATCGGGTTCTTGGTCACCTCCATGACTAAGGCCCTTCTCCCCCGATCGCTCAGTTTAGATGGCTGGCCAGCTCTAGGAAGAGTCCTGGGGCCTCATGTATAACACCGTGTGTAGAATTCGCACTATAACATGGCGTAAGCACAAAAGCCGAAATGTGCTTACGCACAGAAAAATCCAGATACAGGAATCTGTGCGTACAACAAATTTCCACATTCTTCCGCTACATAAATCCCGGTCAGCATGAAAAGTAACGCTCGTGCACACACTTTATGTTAACGCCCCAACTCCTCCCAGAATTACGCCTCTTTGAATATGCAAATCAATACAAATCGCCCTTAAGCTCAGCCTTCTGTGAAAAGACAATGGAAAAGCACGGGGGAAAATATAAGAATTTCAGCGAATACCAAGTGGAGGCAAAGGAAAAACATACTAATTGTTTAATTACATCCTGGTATAATCAACAAAAGGAAGTTGATCGAGTGACATAGCGTTTTGGAGAAACTTGAAAGCTCACATTCACAAAATCGCACAGTTCCAGAAATAAAAAAGAAGTCACATATCAAAGTCGCCGTGAAAAGCCAAGTTGTAGCCCACTGTCTGAGTGTCATATGAAAGCTTATTAGGGTACAGAGAAAAAAAAGGCACACAGTGGGGAAAAAGCACGCAATGTCAACTTCAATCTCGAAATTTCCACTTTAATCATGTAGTTTATTTTGTCATTAAAGTAGAAAATCATAAACTTCATCTTAAAATTGTTACACTAACCAGTTTCTCAAATCACATTGTAATTAAAGTAGCACGTTAAATACTTTGTTTTGTATGTGATCTTCTATGTGCTCTATGTGTATGAATCACTACTTGCTTCTTAAACCGGCTCTCTTCCTCCAACTGGGCACAGAATCAATTACATTTGTGATATTAAGGCTCCCTGAATAACTAAAATACTGAGATGTATACGTGATATAATTTTCATGATGATAGGAGTTAAAGAACATTATTAAACATGGGTTTCACAGCGCAGTGATTGTGTGTGACCTTCGATGAAATTATTTATTGCAGCAGTACTCGGGGCGGTTCTAGGTATGTGGCGGCCCTGGGCAGAGGAAGAATCGGTGGCCCCTTCACCCGCCAATGTCAATATGGTATCTTATGCACGGTGGATTACCACGTCCATTGCAGACACTGCATAGCCGCCTTGTGCTCATGACACAAGAATTAACTTGTGGATTTTTCTGTGAGTATTTGGTGGCAGCGTCACAAAGTCGCTTCCGTAACACTGCGTTATAGTGATGGGTCAGGAAGAACGAGTCGTCTCGTGGGAGTGATTCGTTCAGTCGCGCATGCGCATTTGCAGAACTTCCTATAGTTTCTGTATTGGAATTTTTTCACCTGTTTCGAGTCTTCGGGTTTTTCGAGTCGTTCGTTCATCACGTGACAGCCCCATAAGTTTAACCAATTCAGTCTGAGCCGGAAACAGAATTGATTAGTTCATCGCTCGAGTCTTCGGGTTTGAGTCGTTCGATCATTACGTGACAGCCCCATAAGCTTAACCTATGCAGTCTGACCTGGAAAGAGAATTGAACGAATTGACTCTAAAAAAGATTTGTTCATTTTGCTGAACGAGACTCAAAGGTCCTTTTAAATATATATATATATATATATATATATAAAACTGATCAGCCATTGGCCTCGCTCACTGAGTGCAAGGGAAAAAAATAAAATGTAGTCTATAAGCTATTAAACAGTAAAACATTAACGTTTTAAAAAGTAAAGATACACTGAGCACCAGTGGAGTGGTTTCAGGTAAGCTACATTTTAAAGCCGGTATAACATAACAGGTAAGTAGTACTAACAGCAGCTAAAATGTATATGGATGATCTCTTGGTAGTTGATTCCTTTTGAAAGGTGCTACACGACGGCTGTGGTATAGAAATTACATTTTCTATGTGAACGTCCAAATTTCTGCGTGTGGTAATGTGCCTTACCAGCATTATCAGCAATTAAAAGAAAATCATTTTTGTGTGCTCTGCAGTGTTAAGAGAGAAAGGCTTTGGTTGGGGATAAAAGGAAAAAGGTGTGAAGAAAGGAAACTTGCCTTTTTCTTTAATATAGTGTAGAGAGATGGGTGGGTCTCGTGTAGACTGGAGAGACGGCCCTGCCATTTACTTCTCTGGGATGGCACTGTCGGTCCTCCACTCCTGTGCGTGTCTTCATAATCCGACCTGACGACCTCATAATCGTATACGTGTAAAAGAAAGTGCGAAGCGCCTTAATATTAGTTTGCCGCGGTCTAGAAATGGGATCCCGTGTTTACAGTTGTCTGGGCTATAGCTCATGGGAAGGGGGAAAAAAATTAAAAGTGTTTACTTTCACTTAAGGCAGAAGCGCAGTCAGCATCTGAAAGGCCGGCACAGCTATGCAGGCGTGCTTGTGCGCCAACTGCCAGACTTTTGTAGTATTTTTGCAATGCAGGAAACGCCACTTTTTGCAGACACGTTCACGTGAGCAAAACTCTCCGCGCTCTTTAGAGGTCTTGCTTTCTCTGCGCACTGCGCTCATAGTCAGTTCACGTGAGCCGCTCAGAGTACATGCATCGAAGCTTCTGAGCTGTCCCAGTGCTATTTAGTGCGATCTAAAAGTTTCTCGCTACAGCAAGTTTAACTCCATAACAAAGTGATCCAGAGTCTCGTTTATACCTCGTGTCTTCTCATTAAACTTGTATCTCGCGAATAAAGTATTCAGCGTTTTTCTTCAGCGCTCTTTGGGGGCTCTTCCTTATTTTCTAGGTACTGCGGTCACAGTCAGTTCACATGATTACGTGGGAGGCGTGATGATGTCACACGCAGCTCCGCCCCCACGGCCATTGGGCTAATGTCCATTACAGTTTAAGGAGAAAAATAGGTTCCAGTTATGACCATTACGCGTAGAATTTCGAAATGAAACCTGCCCAACTTTTGTAAGTAAGCTGTAAGGAATGAGCCTGCCAAATTTCAGCCTTCTACTTACACGGGAAGTTGGAGAATTAGTGATGAGTGAGTGAGTGAGTGAGTCAGTGAGGGCTTTGCCTTTTATTAGTATAGATAAACATATTTTGCTGCATTTCATCTTAAAAAAGATATCGTCATCATATGTAAATACGTGCTTTATAAAGTGGCTCAGGGTGTGCGATATTATAACTGTAGTGCAAGTTTACAGTGGGGTGATTGTACTTATAAGTCCCACCTTAAACTGCTTCTTAAATCCCTTCACACCTCTCCGCCAGCCTTTGTCTCTACAAACAGTTCTACAAGTCCATTACAGTTTAAGGAGAGAAAATAGGTTCCAGTTATGACCATTATTCTCTGCGGGACCTTAGAGCTTTATAAAGTGGCTCACATTGTTCTACAAGGAGCAATTGATTAAGTGCATTTAAAGTTCTTGGGATGAAACTGTTTCTGAACTGCGAGGTCCGTACAGGAAAGGCTTTGAAAGGTTTTGCCGTGGCTGAGGCAGCGTGTGCTTGAAGCTGTATACCGATAATTCTCTTTCCGATCAGCTGCTGCTGTGATTCACACTCAGATACAGTGATATAAATACTCCGAGTGGTGCAGTGAGAGTAATATGGAAAAAGATGATCCACTGTGGCAACTCCTAACGGGAGCAGCTGAAAGAAGAAGAAGAAGAAGAAGAAGGTGCAGTGAGAGTAAAAATGCTAAAGTAGTTATGGTATTTGGAATACTATGGCTATTCCCGGACCATTATATTGTTACAAGTTAATCACAATCAGATGCATTACACTAATAAACAATATGCGGTTAGTTTCAATGTATTTATAAAGCCACATCAGGAAAATAAAGAGTAATCACACAGGAACAGTAGTACTGCTTGACGCTGGGTGCCGCCAGTCTGCAAAACCGAGCAGAGAACTTGCGTACGACAAGGCATGAGGTACCGTGGAAAAGTGCGTGGCTTTACGCCAAGTGTAGGTTTTATACATCGTGATTTGAACGTGGAAAAGTTCTTACAAAACATATCTGTGAGTACGCACCATTTATACATGAGGCCCCTGTTGGTTTCGTACTTCTTCCACTTATGGATGATGGAGTCCACTGTACTCATTGGGACCTTCAAAGCAACAGAATTTTTTCTGTAACCTTCCCCAGATTTGGGCCTCGAGACAATCCTGTCTTGGAGGTCTACAGACAATTCCTTTGACTTCATGCTTGGTTTGTGCTCTGACATGAACTGCCAACTGTGGGACCTTATATAGACGGGTGTGTGCCTTTCCAAATCATGTCCAATCAATTAAATTTACCACAGGTGGACACCAATTAAGCTGCAGAAACATCTCAAGGATGATCAGGAGTAACAGGATGCACCTGAGCTCAATTTTGAACTTCATGGCAAAGGCTGTGAATACTTATGTACAAGTGCTTTCTCAATTTTTTTATTTTTAATAAATCTGCAAAAATCTCAAGTAAACCTTTTTCACATTGTCATTATGGGGTGTTGTGTGTAGAATTCTGAGAAAAAAAATGAATTTTATTTAATTTTGGAATAAGGCTGTAACATAACAAAATGTGGAAAAAGTGATGCACTGTGAATACTTTCCAGATGCAGAGTATAGACCTATTTTGTAAGCAAATTCATTTACATAACAGTGTTGATCAATGCATACATTTACTGTGGTTGGTTTGAAGGTCTACACCCAAATGACATTAATAATAAAAGTTTTTTTTTATGTTCTCATATCCTTTGGGTTGAGCCACCAAACATGAAATTTCTGTGCAAGTAACAACCGCCCAGTCTTGTTGTTTACAGGACATCTGCCGATCTCTTAGCCGTTTTTTTAGCACATTTTGTGTATTACATCAACATTTCTCCTAGTACAATTCTTTCCTCCATGACATTTTCAAACAAATACTGTACTTATATTTTTCAATGTGTGCTGCAAACCAAAATACTTAATTACTGTTACCTCTAAATTATTCTCTCACAATCCTTAATTAATGCTTAATAGGATCAAATGAAGCTCTCATATTCACAAGTAATTTCGAGATTGTACCACAAGCTCTTAACATGCCACACTGCACAGAGATAAATTACCACTGTATCAATGCTTTGTAAGGGTAAATAAGGTAAAGTAAGCCTTTGATAATTTCTTGTTACAGGACAGTAAATAACAAATAGATGCATTATCTAAAGTTTTACCAGCGTTGTTTCTTAACAGATTTTTGGTGTGTTTTTTTGTCCACTGTTTTGTCTAACATTTGAGTACTTAAAAGTAATAACAGAAGTCCTGCTAGGATAAAACAGAACATTATTCTTTTAAAGAATATCTGACCTTTCAGTTATTTACACTAGACAATGATGCCTTGCACAGAACCTGACACGTGTTAGATTGCACTCACTTAGAACCTTAAAACTACAAAATGGGGAATTATTACCCACACAGGGAAACATTCTACAAAGAATAATTATCACAGAGAAATTTTGCATCAAAAGTGTCACACAGAAAAGCTTTAAATCCTACCTCTGTTCTCCCACCGAATTATTCATTAAAGGCTTGATCAGCACTAAATGGCTGGCTCTTGATGTGGTTTGCTCATTTTTGTAATGTTATTTTGTTATAAATCATGTGTTAATCTTGTAATGAGGTAATTATTATTCAGGTTGTAATCACTAAATGGTGTAATCCACAATGTATTCATGAAATGGAGCATAAATTACTGTTCCTGGGTGGCAGGTAATTTTTTACAGTGCCATTGTTCTTTGCCTAGCATTTTCTCCCTTTTTTATCATGCAGGTGCTCCCCAAGGATTCCAACCTGAAAAGCAAAGCAAATATCCATCTTTTTGTTATTTGTTGGTAAGCGTTTTCATTATCTTGTCAGGTATTAATGAAAGGGAATTGAGGCTGATACTGTCTTTATAAATTCATTGAATTCTTACATTTTAGGAGAAAATGGCAAATGTATTGTTCCTCTTGAAATGAGCAGGGATGGTTGGAAGGACACCTTCACAATTCTCAGAAGTCTCCAGTAGATTTTCAGGTTGACACCTGGAATCTAAAATGCCACTGGAGAGCAGGAAATGGGTTCAGGAATCCTGCAAATTTGAGGAGAACTCTTACATAATCACAATGGAGCACAGAATATCATAATGGGAGACCACCCCTACTATTTGTGCAGAGCATTGTGGGTCCTGAAAGTGAATGTCCCAATAATGGATATGGTTCAAAAGCACCTTCCACCAATGGGTCTTGCACTATGTGAGCCTTCTAGAGAGTATGGGAAGTTGTTCAGGGTAACAGGCAGACTCAGGTCGAGGTTATCGCTCAGCATCTGGGCTGGTGAATTCTGAACTGTGAATAAATCAGACTGGCGTGTTATCCTATTGCCATTTGCAACATTCCCTCACTGTGTCTTATTTAGTTTAGTCCCAATAAAATCAGCCAAATTCTCCCATTCATGACAAAGTAGGTGACTGATATTTATTAAGTATTAGTTGTTCTTTGTTTATATGAATTTATTAGGGACAACCACCTTAGGGTAACTGCTAGCCATATAGTAATAACAAAGGAAAAGATTTAGAATATATTTCCCCTTGAAATAATACTACTAGTTAGGAATACAGTGATGTTAGTTGCTACTAGGAAGATCTTTCCTGCTAAGAAGGAGGGAAACCTCCCTGGACAAGTGAATAAGCTCCAAGACAATTCTGGGATGTCATTGACGAAATCAGAACAAATGAAATAGGTTAGGGATATCTGCAGGTGCTAAGCTGAAAAGTAGAACTAACAAGTTGGTCTCCTCGTGTGGTCTATTTCATGTTTAAGTGCCAGTTCAAGTAAGTGTGACGAGAGCAAAAGGTAGAACAAGATTATGTGACACTGGGGCACCATGTTGAACAGGCTGGACCATTACAGTTATGACTGGTTACATCTGAACTTTTGCAGCACAGGTGTATTGGGAAAGAGTACAACTAGGTGAGTCAAGGACTAAGAATGGGGCAGGGAGTTAAGGACAGGCCATTTTTCAAAGTTTATGTACGGTAACTGACACAAATATTACTAAAACATAAAAAAATTACTTTGAAATGACTAGTCAACAGAGAATAGTCTAAAATAAAACCAGCAATACATTTACATTTTTTCCTTAAAGTTGGAAGTTCTAATAATGAATCAAATTGATCTGAGTTATATGTACGGTGGTTGCATATAAATATGGCATTATAGCAGTAGCCTGACTAAATCTAAATGATGGATATGAGTTTAATGGAAAAGGATGCACATTATTTAGAAAAGAGGTAAAATCAAAAAGCTGGGAGGTGGCCATTTAAAAAAGACAGAATATGAATATTTCAAATGGGAGATGAGCCAAATGTCAGGGCTGGATTCAAGTAGAAAGCAGCAAAGGCTGACCCATGACACTAGACATGTGATGAAGACTCCAAAGCTGTGTCAGTATGCAATTTTTAATAAAATCAAAAAGTAAGTTTAGGTGGATATTATAGCTATGAGGGACTATAGTAACTGAAAAACTGAATACCCTGTGGAAAGGGGTGTACAAAAGCAGGAATTGATAAATTAAATTAGTGGGTTTTTTTGTTCAGTGTATTAAAATATCAACAGGAGAAGAAGTCTGTGTAGGTTATTCTGTAATAATTATGTGAATATATAGTAAGTAGTCAAATGATTACTATCTAGTGATTCTAACATAATATATGTCTGTGTTTTGGCAGAACATACATACAAAAAATTTAAACTGTTAAATTTAATTTTAGTAAGGTAAATTTTAGGCATGTGTGGAAAAAAATAGAGAAAAAGCGAAAATATATTACTAAGTGTGGAGGCAGTATGGAGAGAGAGGCAATGGGGCATGTTTAAAAGAATTTTACATGCATTACAGAACATGTTCATTCATAAATTTCAAAGTGTTAGAACATTTAAAAGAATTCTGCAATAAATGAATAAGGAGCTAAGAAAGAATTTGAAAAAGAAAAGGCAACTATATAACGTGTACATGTCAAATGACTCCTGCATTAACTGTAGGGCTTATTAAGACCTGAGAGCAACAGATCAAAAGGACATTATGAACAATAAAACACAGAATGATGTGGAAAATACAAAGGTTGAACCAAATAATGTTACTTCATACTAAAAGAACAGTCAAAGACAAGATGAACATAAGAAATATGGCAAATGAGAAGAAACTTTTAATCGACCAAACTTTTTTGTTTGTCTAATAGCTAAACTGTCTCAGTATCTCACTCACATACTTCTTAAAGGTTGTCAAAGTTTCCACTTCAACTATATGTCTCAGTTTGTCTCTGATAGTAAAATATTCTTAACTTTTGTGGCCACCAGGAGACACTGAAGCTCACCAAACACCTAGCACAAACAGGCTTAGACACAAGTTCAGCTAGCAAAAATTGCTTTTATTCATGGAAAATTCTTTCAAGAATAGTTTCCCACACCACAACCACAAACACAGTCCCAATAAGCAATATACAGACTTTCTATTATCTTCTTTCTCTGTTGTCTTTGTTGAGAAGCTCTCTAGCTTCTCTCTTCCGCTCCTCCGCATGCTTTGTCTTCCTCCTCCTGACTCTGGCTCCCAGAGTTGAGGGTGGCAGCCTCTCATACATAAAACATGGAAGTACTTCTGGTGTTACAAAGCTATGGCCCCTGGAGCATTTTCTGGTAAAACAGGAGCCCTACCAAGTAGGACTCACTTGTCCCATGGAACCCAACAGGGCCGAGGCAAAAAACTACAGGTCCCAGTGTGCCCTGAGGGAATCTGTGGTGGCACTGTAATCCAGAGGGGCTGCTACTTAGTGCCTCGGGGGAGGCAAGGCCCAGAGTAAGCTGCCTTCCCCCGTCCTTCCATGCTGTGGGTATCCCGGTCAGGTAAGGTTCCCAGCCCTCCCTCACACTTTGTAGGAGTGACATGGAAATTAGGGAGGTAAAAAAAAATGAAAATAAGAGAGATAAATGAGCTTTTAAGATTAAAATGCTGAAATCAAATGACTTACTAAGAGTGCATGTGTACATTTTTTACTTAGAAGTTACTGCAAACTCGTGACATTTTTAAAGACATCATTCTTTAAAATGTTGTCATATTATGTAAAAAAGATGATTGAGCCAATAGTGGTGATTATAAGCTAGGCATGTATTAAAGGTAAATTAATGGAAGCAATTATTTAAGAAAAGATACACCAATGGCAATCAATTACAGTGGCACAACTAAATTACTCAGGACAAATGCACAGAGGAAAAATGTGCGCAATTAGTACACCTACTTGGTAATAATTTCTACATTAATTTTGCAATACATATGTAAATAGTTATGCCAGTTAAACATGCCAGACAAACTCTGCTGGACTGCAGCATAGACAAAGTCCAATTGCTTTTTAGCTCAACCCAATCTTCCTTAATTCTCTGCTGGCAAATGGAATGTGAACAACCATGCTAATGGTAGTAACCAGACCACGAGATACATGCTTGTTCAATAAACTGCAATGAGAGTTGATGTCTATAACTCAAAGAGGGTGCTGTTGAAAATCAAGGGGGCTGAAGAAGAAGTTGACAACCAGCAGGTGACCATTCATCAAAATCTAGACAATAAATGTACAGTAACCTGAAGGCAAGCTGCCAAAAAAATTACTAATCAAACTAACCCTAACCTGCAGGTCAGCTGGTGTTAAATTCTCGATTTGAAATCATACAGCAATAACAAGGCGAGCTGTTATAATGATCTAGATACAAGCCTGTTACTGAAGCTGAAATAATAATTGCTCTGAATCTATAATTGAAAGGCATTGGAGCCTGACTGTTGCATCCAGAATCCTGGAAGCAGCAAAGAATACCACATAGAGTTATAAAGCTGAGCATCCGTGACGTAGCTAGTACTTCTGGGAGACAGCCTGAAACAACATTGTGTTATGTCCTAGCGACACAATTACACGATGTGGAAACTAGAATGGCAATGGGACACACTTTAAAATAAATAGTAAAAGAATGTCCACAGGTGCCTAACTAGAGTACACTATAAGTGTGATACTCACATATTAATACCATCATGAGCCGATTTAGATTTAGATTTATTTGTCTGGCAGATGCTTTAATCCAAAGTGACTTATAACAGTGGTAAACATTAGCATTGGCAGGTAGCATTAGTCCTGAGCCTATTTGTTCAGCAAGTGTAATAGGACAGGTAACAAAAATTGATTGCTTCATATGAAAAGATGTAATAACTAATAATTTACAATCATAGATTGCAATCAATAAAGCAATTAAACTTAAAAAAACCAAATTTAACAACAATATAAAAGATCACAGAGTTTTCGGGGTTTTGTTTCTCTTCAATCGATTAGTCAGATATTCACAGAACAGGTGGCCTTCAATTGCTTTCTAAATACAATGAGGAAATCATCAGTGTGGATGGATGTGGGTACCTCGTTCCACCAACTAGGATCTGCACAGGAAAAGTGTCTGAACTGAGACTTGATACTATGCAGAAGCGGCATCAACAGATGCTGTTCCCTGGCAGACCTAAGTGGATGAGAAGGAGCACAGCACTTCACCTGTGTTTCCATATACTCAGCTGTTGAATACTGACTACTCTGTAGGCAAGCATCATGGATCGGAATTTAATGTATGCTGCTTCAGGAAGCCAATGTAGCGACCTGAAGAGAGGAGTCACAAGTGTTCGTCTCTGCTGGTTAAATACAAGATGGGCCACTGCATTCATGAATATCTGTAGCAGTTTGTTTGCACATGTATATACTCCTGCCAGAAGTGAGTTGCAGTAGTCCAATAGACAAGACCAGGGCCTGGATTAAACGTTATGCTGCATAGTATGTCAGATAAAATCCGATTGTGCTGATGTCATATAGCATGAACCTGCATGAATGAGAAACAGTAGAAATGTGGTCAGATAAAGATAGCTGCTCATCAATCACCACCCCAAGGTTACATACTGACTTGGCAGGTGTTAGTGACAGTGAGCCAAGCTGTACAGAAGTAGGGAGTTGAACAGACTGGCTAGCTGGGACCACAAGAAGCTTGGTTTGTGCCAGGTTGAGCTGTAGATGGTGGTCCTTCATCCAGGTTAAGATATCAGTAAGGCATGCAAAAACTCTAGCTGATACTGTATTGTCCTCAGGAGGGAACAACAGGTACAGATGTTGTATCATCGGCACTGATAAGAGAAGCTATGGGATTGGATGATGGAGCCCAGTGAGGTGGTATACAGTGAGAAAAGTATAGGACCCTGCACCGATTTATGGGGTACACCTGTGCATGTCTGATGTGTCTTTAACAACTCCTCTTGCCTGACATGCTGTAAGATCTGCCTGAGTTGTAGGACTCAAACCATCTGAGAGAATTTCCAGTGATGTCAATGTCCGAAAGGGTGGCAAGAAGGATGTTGTGGTTGACTGTTTCAGAGGCAGAAGAGAGATCTAGCGGGATCAGGACTGATGACATATTGGTAGCTCTAGCAAGTCGTAGCTGATCAACCACAATTTATGAGTTGAGGCAATTCATACCTGAGGCCAAAGGCCATATGAAAACAATAGGGTAATAATGTTATAGATATTACTGAAACCAGCTGTAATTATAAATCTATTTATTTTTGTTAAGTTTCAAGTTTTGAACCTCTCATTAAGTATTCAAATCTAATATTTTTACTTCCTATGTGTAATACTTTACATTTACTTACATTAAAATTAATTTGCTACTAATTTGCCTAAGTCTGTATTCTCTGCAGATCCATCTGCAATGATTCACCTGATTGAAGATTATCTGCCAATCCACCTAGTATATTATCATCTGTAAACTTAAGCAGCTTGTTATTTATCTATATTCTTATCAGGATAATTTTTGTATTGTGAACACCTTTGGGGGTGGGGATTGGCAGAACTCCCCAAACACCCAACACAACAGGTAGAAGCACAAGTCCCAGCACAACATAGACTTTATTCAGAGTGGGAAACTCTTTTCTTTCATTTCCCACTTATGCAGCACAATACAATAAGCACCAAACAGCACATAGTCCTTTCTTTCTTTCTTTCTTTCTTTCTTTCTTTCTTTCTTTCTTTCTTCCACCTCTCCTCCTCCCTTCAAGCTTCGTTTACATTCTCCTGGCTCTGGCTCATGTCTGTGAGGCAGCTGACTACTTTTAAGCCGCACCCGGGAGTATTCCAGGTGGCTCATTAGGGAGGTCTAGAATTCCCGTCAAGTGTGGTGGAAGCCCAAATTAGGGCTGTGCAGCTCCCCATGGCGGCATCCTCGGAACCCAACAAGGCTGAACTGAACAATACCAAGTCCCATATAGCCCTGTAGGACTCTGAGGGGCCGTTATACCCAAGGCAGGCTGCCAAATAGCAGTTCAGGGGAGACAGTGCCCTTTCTAAGTCATCTCCCCATGTCCTTTGTCACACACGTGCAAATAGGAGGTATGGACCAAGTGAAGGTAATTCCATGCCAGTCCAGGGGGTGGCGGGGTGCGCTAAACCTTCTTCTGTTGTCAGTGCAGACCAAAAACAGGAAAACCTGCCCAAATCAACCCCGGAGACGTCATTGCCGGTCCCAGTGCCCAGAAGAGTGTCACTTTCAGCTCTGGTGCCCAGAAACACATCTCTTCCGGCTATGATGCCAGAAACCCATCACTTCTTGTTCCCCTGTGTCACTTCTTCAACCATCGTCAGTTCTTATTTGGACTCCATCAGAGATACTTCAGTCAAAATTTCAAAACCATTGCAGCCACGGATAATATACAGGTGGCTGCCCCAAACCTTTTTAAGTTTGTTGAGTCTGATAATTTCACACCTTCCATTACAGAGGCGTCCCAGCCACATAATGGTGCCGGCCGCCATCCATCATAGTATATTAAGAATAATACCCAAGGGACACCACTTTAACATCACCTAATTCTGAAAAGTTCTCACACCATTAATGTTGAAGGGGTTGATAATGTAGATTTAATACATAGCTAATCAGACACTATTCATAATAGATGTTTGCTTTAATACATGCAGATGTTTGGGCAGGGTAATAAACTGGATATCCTAAACAGTTTATAGCTGCCTAAAGCGTCAGATAATAACCCTAAGGAGACTACAGCCACCCAACAACCCCACTTAATAAGCAATCTTGGGCAGAAGCCAGCATCTGATACCATATAATTTTAAAAGCGTGCCTTGAGACCGTTCATGCTGACATCAGTATCGGACAATTACAAAAGGATTACATTGAGGACATCAGGGTAGCTGCAATTTTCTCACTTTACTGGTAACAGCAGAATCGTAAAGAAGACATTTGTCAGGTGCAAAATATAAGCAGCACTGCTGGCATCCAGCTTTAGGCATTTGCCTCACTTTTATCTCTGCTGAACCAGCATTTTACCTTCCTCTTCAAAGGTGAAGATGATAAATCATAAGGAGTTATTTTAGGGTAATAAGCTGAAATATAAAACAAGCAATGATGCCACACTTAGACAACATACAGCAGCCCTTAAAGTGAACAGTGTATAAGAGAAAGGAAACGATGGAAAGTTTGTCACAACCTGTCAAAAAAAAAAAAAAACACTTGTAGAAAATAAAATGTTGTGGTCGCATGTCATTTATAGTATATACTGTATATTATTGGTGCAGAGGTTTGTGGAATAGCAGGTCTGTGGCTTAACAATCAGGAGCCTGTTTTAGATAAATAAATAACTGAGTGGCCCGATCGATCTCCGTGGGTGTGCCAGCTTGCTCTGCTGCGGGAGGTTGGTGAGGTAACTGAGGTGAGATGGACCTGCACGTGCGGGTGCGGTCTGTCTTGATTGCCTCATTGACTTCCTGTTGTGTACAATTGAGACGCTGTGCCCATGGTGGCATATAAGAGAGTGCTGGCACGAGAAAAGGGAGATTCAAAAATACAAGACAGAAACGAAGGAGAGACAGGAAGGAGAATTGAGAGAAAAAGAAAGAGAGAGAAAAAGGAAAGGAGGTTAAAAGAAGGAGTGAGAAAGGCAGAGAGTGAGAGAGAGCTGGTGCAAGACAAGAGGAAGCAGGCAGATGGGAATGGAGCTCCACGAAGGAGTGTGTGGCCACTGCTTAGGAGGGGGCTGAGGGATCTCTTCTGTTGAGCGACTATGGAGCAGAAGAGACCGTTATGCTCAAGGTGTGCTCTCGCCGGGAGAAGTCAGCAATTGGCAGCAGTAGGAGGACAGCGCATTCTCGTTGGGAGGAGCCAGAGTTTGACAGTGGTGTGAGCAGAGCAGGGCTCGGCAGCTTCTCGTGGAACACCATGGGATTGGTGGTGGGGACATGGGCTGGAATGGGCTGGGCTGTCTGTGCCGGTTGGAAAGACGTCTCTACGTGCTGCAGGGTCTGATCAGGGTAAGATGGAGAGATGTCAGTTTTTATAGGGTTGCACCAGGGCTCATATTTTTATGAACAGTTTCCTTCCTGTGTTTTTAACCTTCATATTTATTTCATTTTAACTTCCATAGACAGTTCTTTATATGAAGTATTCATTAATTGAATTTTTGCATTTGTTCTGATTACTGTTTTTTCACTGTTTTTAATAAAAAACATTGGATCTCTTTTGTACCTGCTCTTTTGCTTTGTGTGTTATGCCCTCATCCCCTGGCTCATCTTTCAGGTCCGTTATCGGCGGTAACAGGTTCGTGAGGCTCCCTAGAGCAACTGGGAGTGTAGAGCTGGCTCGCACTGTCACAAGGTTATAATTGTTGTCTCACAGCTAATTCCCAATCTAGTCATTCTCCTGTATTAATGGGTTTGCCTTTAGGTCCAGCAAGTCAGACTGCACAGTGGGTGAGCAAACAGGGGGCATCAGCCCCTAAACTGAACTATGCCACCCCTTCAGTTTTGGATGAAAGGATTTTTGAAAATTTCCCTAAATATATATATATATACGTATATATATATATACTTTCTTTTGTTTTTATTAACTTTAAAAGATTATTTTTCATGTTTCCGTTATTTTGTTTGGTTTTGTTTATTATTATCATTATTTATGTACTGGCTCTTTAGATGTTCCTAAGTTCTTTGTGGGTGAAGCCACATACAGGAGATGGGGCCACCACGATATCACTACTGCTAGGCCCTCTCTCTGGCTTTATAAGTCAGCGAAAGAGATGGATTCAGTAGTTGAATAGGTTTTGGACTTATTGAATTCAATTAATTTAGTTTTTGATTACTGAAACTTGTTTTGCCACTATTTTGTCTTTTTCTTATTTTTTGAATAAATTTGTGTATTTATAGATTACTAGCTTTGTAAGCCCATGTGTAAAAAGCCCGGGCTTCTAGAAACTATTGATATCGTCAGAAAAAAAACTGAAATGCAGAGTCGGCAGTTTCGTTTTGTAGACGTGCTTGCCTTGTGTATTAGCGGTTAAAAGAGTTTTTCTATCGTTTGTCTTTCCTCAGCGGTTTCACTTTGGCAAAAGAGTTGCTTTCTTTCAGTTTGTAGCCTCGTACTTTTTTCTTCTTCCGACTCGTTAACTTGGGGCCACCTCGCACTTCCAGGCCAAACAGACACAAACACACACTCTTCCACGCATTGATGTTTATATATGAATGTCCTATTTAACCAAATTTTTTAATGGCTTCTTTCCCCAGAAGGATAATTATGTGTATTTTTACTATAATTTGGGACAATTAAAGAGATATTTTGAACAATAAATAATAGTGCCCTTATTAGGACTGTGTAGGCCAAAGCCAGTCTGTGGAGTTTGAGGTCAGGTTGCATGGGGTAGGCCTTGTTTGTAGAATTTTGGAGGCATACGCCTTTTTTGCAACAGCACTGCACTTGATTCATGACACCAGTGATTTCATCTTCATTTTAAGTCTGTAATGTTAGTTTAGTAAGTGAATTCTGTTTCATTCCACATCTTATGGATATTCCTTTTATACCCACATTTGCATTAATATTTATAAATACTGTTGTGACTATAACCTGTGGAGAAATAAGAAGGTAAGAATCTACAGGGGGAGCAAATCCATGGGTTCTTGAGTGGCATAAAAAGAGCTACACTGTACAGTGCAATAAGTTGGACTGCAAACAGGTGAAAGGATGGACAAGGTAAGGAAAGCTCTCTAAGATGGATATTCCCCTAAGGAGAGTTTAAGTACTTCACTCCTGTAGCCAACAGTGGGAGTTAGACTGGGGCTCCGTCACAGAATTGCTAATAAACAGTCCTTCAATAAGCCATTATCCTTTACTTGTGTGTATGTGTGTCACTTGTCTTGTCTTCACAGGTGAATGTTGGAAGAAATCAAAGATATAATATTATTTTTTGTTTAAACACAGATAATTAATACTTAAATAATAAAATAAAAAAGAATCTGACTGATTTTATAGCACAACATTTTTAGTACAGAATATTTGTTTCTACTGTACAGTTTTTTGGGTCAGAAAGTGAAATAAAAATTTCACTTAGGTAGTTGGAAAAGCTCAGTTTCAACTGATATATCATTGCCTATCTCAGTATTTTGAGAGATACTTACTAGCTAATCAGCAAAAGTTAGATAATTGGGTATAACCTCTGAGAGAAAAAATATTAATTTAAATAATTGAGCTTGCTTGTTTAGAATACTAATAACCAGAAAGAAGTCAGTGCAGAATATGCTTAATGATCCTTTCTCTTGCATAGATGTAAATTTGACAGATTTAATGTATGTGTGATGTGAATGATTGGTTAAGTGGATGAGAGTGTTCAGGAGTGAATGAGGATGTATGTTGTTGAAGTGTGTGAGGTTTTAGTATGAGTGGGTATCAAGGAGGAGTGATGCTTAGCCTGGCTAGACCCAATAATTATTTGCTACGTGAGGAATTGGCCCCAAAGCAAATCTATTGGATGACCTCTGCTCTAGGAACTGCAGTTTTCTTTTGTATCCTAGTGCATGAAATACGAAATGTCAGCCATTAAAATTCTAATGTAAATTGGACCCAATGGGAGTGAGTATGCCTTGAACTTGGCTTGTTCATGCTTTACACCCCATGATGCCAGGATAGGTTCTGACCACCACAAGCCATTATCAATATCAATAAGCAGATTGTAAAATGAATGAATGAATGAACACCTCATCACAGCCTCAGAACCTCAAGCCTTCTAACTGCTCTGGCCAACTGTCTCCTGTACTCTAACCTACACTTTGTGCCTGCCTGTTGAATCTCCAAGGTTTACCTTTGCAACACCGTGACTTATCTTCAGATCCCATCTTCCACTACAATGGTCAGTAAAGAGGCAGCAATAAAATTAGATCTAGGCTGCATTCCTCCTTCTTTTCTTGTTCACAACCTGCATCTCCATCTTCATGCTCCTTGCTGCATCTTGGTCATCTTAGAGAAAATACAATCAGCTTACATCAAGTTAGATTTTAGCCTGAGATATATCTCATCTGTTCACCTGACTTCTTTGTCATTTCTGTCCAATTTATCTCAATTTTAAGAGCAATCTGTGGCCTTTTGTACCGCACACATAGAATAGCATATTTATTTTTTATACTGTATGTAGCTTATCAAAAGGTTTTATGGAATTAGTCATACACTGAAAAGAGACAACAAAAATGTGGAGAAATCTGTTTTCACACTGTGCAAGGATGTGTTTGATCTCAATTTAAACACTGAAGCAGTATCATGCACAGGCTAGGCCAGGGGGCTTTAATGGTTTTCTCAATTCCAACTGACATCCCACCAGTCTGACCCTTTACCACTGTCCATTATGATTTACTCTCCAATCAGCTTTCATCTCATGCCTACATTAGGCCTAATCTCCTTTACACTTAGTATGTAAACCCCATTTATCTTGTAAACTTGTTAATAAATGTCTGTTTATTTTCAGTATGAATGATATTATATAATGCAGCATGCAGAAGGTCTGGTGTCTAGTGTGGACGAAAACTCAGACCAGACAGCAGGTGCGGTTATAAAGCAGCTTTATTTTTCAGAGTCACGGTGAGAAGAGTTTCAGAAAAGCAGACAATCAAATATACATGACAGCGTCAGGGCTCTTCTGAACCCCGTCTGTTGGGTGGAGTCCAGTTTTATACCCCTAGAACGCGTGATTTAATATCATTATAAAGTGTAACAGTCAACACATTTATTATACACAAACCTTGAGCCCCTTTAACGTCCCTTGTAAAACTTGATTTCTTGGCTCCTTTTGTTATGGCGATCAGATGTAAGCTAAGGGAAAACGTGATAAGGCAGACTCATGTGTGGAATGCTCAGACCTTGAGTCCTTTGCACAGAAATTTTTCTGTTTGCTAAAACAAAGCATTCTTTTGCATGGTTTGGTAAAGCTTACTTCTCAGACATGAATTAGTACAAGGGAACGAAGAGAACATTCGTCTTCCACACTAGCTATAGACAAAACAAAAAAAAAAATCCCTTTTTTGACTGTCATTTTTTGCCCCACTATACTTAGCTTTAAGTTAGCACAAAAGCCTGAAGTGTGATGTTGCTCAGTTTCCTTTGTTTTCCCAAATGATTGATCTGATTATTACTGATTCATTGAAGATGTTATGGTTCCTCTGCTCTGCAGACCTGTCTAGTATGAAGAGCTGCATTGCTGAAAAAAATGTAATGGCACAGAGTAGTATGAAGAAAACAGACCACCCTGGCCCAACAACAAAAGTTTGGCCTTAGGACCAAATCAGGACTAAAGGGACTCAAACAATAAAAGATGGTAGTTCATGATGTGGGTGTTATGTGGGAAAATTTGAAAATTAAGCAATGAGCTGAACATGTGGGTTAGAATGTTAGTTTAAACCAAAAAAAACAAAACAGTTTGTCTGTCAAGTGCTGCTCAAAAAGTTGAACTTTGAGGATTTTGTAATTACCTTTTGGATTTGTTTTCTGGTGTTGATCCATTTAGCTCTATTTTGGCTTATGATTGTTGGATTCTGGACTGGCTTAGTTTATTTCTTTCAGATCATCTTTTTTGGATTATTTTGTAGTTCTTTTTCTGTTGTCTGCTTTTTGAAGTTTCATTTTGTTAGTAAAGTCTTTGGAACATAAAATAAGATTGTTTTTGTTATTATGGACCAGGAGATTTTTACTGTTTCTTCTCTACTATTGGTGCTTTTGAAGACTTAAGAAGTCTACCATTATGCCCACCAGGCATTAGAGTTCAGAGATGACTAGAAGACAAGGGACGTAGTCAAAAAAGTGTAGTGAGGGCCAGAGCCTGGAGAGTAACTATCAGTAAAGCCAAGCCAATAATCATGAGACAAATTCAAAGTCAGAAGGAGTGTAGAAAGTTCAAAAAGCAGAGAAACAAAACAAAGGAAATATTTTCAAAAGTTTGGAAGGGTTCTGGAATTTGTGTAGATGGAGAAGCATACCCTTTAATGACTTTTATATCCTTTCACATTGTGATTAATCAGTAATCAAAAATGAAAACTGTATTTAAAAAATAAATGAACGCAATGGATACCTAAGAGTATAACCCCCACGCCCACCCCCAACATAAGCATATTTAAAATCGAAGTTCCTGACACCTATGCTTTTTTGTTGAGCATATATGGAAATGAAGTCTGATTCGAGAGTTTTGGAGTGAGGCTTATTTTAACTTCTAGGCCCCATTTTAATGCTGAGGATTAATTTTGGAGGAAAAGCCTCAATTTGATTTTCTGAGCTTGCAAAGGCAACTAGACACATTTGTCTCAGTTTATCTCCATTAATCTCAAGGTTCTCTAACTTTACTGAGCCAATCATGTAAATACTGTACATCAATTGATGGGATTCTTGGGAAAAATACCTCCTGGATCTTTTAAGGTCATAAAGAGAGGATAAATGTGCACAGACAGATGTGGCCTATCTCTTCATTTCTTGCATTAGGTTTTTGCCCTTGTCTTCTGCTTTTTGCTGTCTTCGCAGAATTGTAGTCAATTAAATTCTAAATCACTTTTGCATTTGGGCTTATCTGGCACAGTGTCTTCTAAAATTTCAGGAATAAGGTGGAAGTGAGTGACTGACGTAACTAGACTAACAAGATCAACAAAAGTGAAACTGTGAACATGTTTATGAAAAAGGTGGAAGAGAATCAGCAATACTTACCAAAAATTCTGCTGGATTTGCAATAATGGAAAGAAAAAAGGACTCTTCATTGTGAATAATTATCCCTGAATACCGGTGTCACTGCATGTGTTAGTGACGCAAGTGCAAGACAAACACTGTAGGGCAGAAGATGTACTGTGGTCTGGATTGGAACTCAAAAGTTAATATGTCATAAAAGAAAAGGAAAAGAAAGAAAAGAAAAAGTGACTATCATAGGATACCATATGGAAAAATCCCATTATATGTAATGTGGCGGACAGCTGGGGGTGGTACCCAGCCAGGATGCCCATGAGGACCGGAGGAGGGCTTACGCCTCCTCCAGACCACGATGCGGCAGCCGCCCTGGTTGCACTGGGGACCATGAGTGCAGAGCTTGGAAGCTCAACCCTGTAGGGGCCCGTGGTCACCGCCAGGGGACGCCCCGGTGCCTGAAGAGCCCTGGACCTCAGCACTTCCGCCACACCAGGAAGTGCTGGGGGGAAGAAGACTGGGGACACCCGGTGGGCTTCTGGGTGCACAGCCGGCACTTCCGCCACACAGGGGAGTGTCCGCGGAGGATTGTCGGGAAGCAGCTGGAGCCCATCCTGGCTTGTATCAAAGGGGCCGCCTCCCTTCATTCGAAGACTGGAGTCGGGTGGAAGTGGACAGGTCTGGAGAGAGAGGAGTGAAGGTGGCCGGAAGGACGGCACTGGAAAAAGAGGCCTGGACTTTGGGGGATCGGTGCTGGAGGCACTGGGTTGTGCACAGACTTACTTTGTAAATATTGTAAATAAAATGTGTGTGCTGGGTGACAGAGCGTTGTCCGTCTGTCTGTGTCCGGGCCACGTTCCACGGTAATCATATTCATTAAGACAAGTGCCATGATAAGCAGATCTCTATACAGTAACAACATGGCTATCTTTATTTTCATTCAGGCATCTTGAATTCCAAAGAAAAGATATTGAGGTATTGGGTGTGAAAGTTCCATTTATTGTAGAGAAGTTGAAGTTGGAAGGTTATGTACATACTGTAAGTGTTGCTGGCAACACCTATTGATAGTGAAGAGTAGAAGTGTAGTTTCTGCCACATTAGCAGTTACACGTGGATTGTATTTACTAGTCAAAGGGCACATTGATGGGTGCTGTGCTGCTGCAGGTAAGAAAGAAATTAAGAGATCTGGGAAAAGACAGGAGCAATATGGAATATTATCAGAAGATTCTAAAACCAACTCTAAATAAATCTAAGGCTGAAGGCCAATGGTAGATTTTTAAATTAGGTAAGGTGACACCACTGTTATACGGCATATCAGTACTAGGGTGGAATATTTAATGGAGGTTTTTTATTTTTTGTTTATCATGCCAAAGGAATCAGGGAAAGAGCAACCTGACTTCAGACCAAACTTTAATAAGTGGGGAAAGAGGAAGTATGGCACAAATTAAATTAATCCGTAGGGCAATTTTAGATAGATAGATAGATAGATAGATAGATAGATAGATAGATAGATAGATAGATAGATAGATAGATAGATAGATAGATACTTTTTAATCCATCCTGCCAGTCTTTTACTCATTCATTCAAACTTCAAACAAAATAGGACACCAGCATGAAGTAGGAACACACATTCTATGGCATATTTAATGTATAGTAGAATACATAATAACATCTACACATATATTTATTTTACATTTTTGTAGAAAAATGTATATGAACAAAAGTTTTTATCTTGTACTAGAGACAGAAGTATTTTATTTAAAGGTAGATGCTATATCAAATGAAGCATGTGGTGGTATACTAGTCAGATGAAACATGAGAGTAAAAGGCCTGCCATCAAACGTTACTGAGTGTTTCGTACCCTGAGATATTTTTGCTGATTCTTAGTTCAGTCTTTATTATGGGTATACTGTTTTATTTTAGGGTGGCATGGTGGCACAGTGGGTAGCACTTCTGCCTTGCAGTAAGGAGACCCAGGTTCGCTTCCCAGGTCCTCCCTGCATGGAGTTTGCATGTTCTCCCAGTGTCTGCATGGGTTTTCTCCAGGTGCTCCAGTTTCCTCCTACAGTCCAAAGACGTGCATTGGCGATCCTAAATTGTCCCTAGTGTGTGTGTGTGCACCCTGCGGTGGGCTGGTGCCCTGCCCGGGGATTGTTTCCTGCCTTGTGCCCTTTGTTGGTTGGGATTGGCTCCAGCAGACCTCTGTGACCCTGTAGTTAGGATATAGCAGGTTGGATAATGGATGGATGTTTTATTTTAGGCTGTAGTGCAGTTTTGGAAAGATTTAATTTTAAATCACAGAAATTTCAATTGAATGACACTTTTTTTTTAATTCTACAGATCCTGCAGCAGAAAGAAAAGTGATGGTCTAAATTAGCCCAGCGCAAACTGCCAGTACTCCAAACTGCGTGGATACGAAGCTGTCTCTGCATTTATGACATGTATGCCGTAGGCTGACACCCTTGTCATCTGTGACGCCCATCTGTAAAAAACTCCATCCCAATGCATGATTCTCATAGACTTTCAATGATGGAAAAAATAAATGAGAAAATGGAGAAACAAAACAGGACTCTGGTAGATTGCTCCTTCATATTACAGGTTGATTATTATTAGTTTTGAAAGTGTGAATCTTCTGTTTTGTAGGCTTATAACAGAAACAGCAGAAAGCAAGAAGCAGGACAGTGGAGGCTGCCCTCCAATTATACAGTCTTCATGCTCTTTAATAATAGGTGTGCAGAGCATGTTAGGAGTGGAAAAACAGAAATGATTCAAGGTGGAAAAAGGACCCATATGGTGGTCCTTTCAGTAGTGACAGATACCCATGTGGTAGTCTTTACAGAGACTTAAAGATGACAGCAAAGGCAACTTAAAGAAAATTAGCTTTATGAGTGCCAACAGCCTATTTAGATATAGTTCAGATGTCCTGCCAATGAGTTGATAGATCCATTACACCTGTTATTGTTAAATGAACGATTTTATGGGCCAACAAGAGGGCATGCACAATGGGCTGCCACTGACTTTGGAGCAGTCTTAAAAAATAGTCCCAGAACCCAGCATAAATGGCCACCCCTATACCAGATCTCCTGCAGTCTAGAGTCAGGAGATGAAAATCCTTGAAGATTTAACTGTACTGATGCAATAGTTTAGAATTCAAATGAGTAGGAGATAAGATGTAGCCAGCAACAAGTATTGTTCAGAAGCAAAAATCAACTAGTTTGCCACTTAGATTAAAATTCACAAACCAAAACTTAAAGTACCTTATAACAAAGCCAAATGTCATTAACTGAGAAGAGATTTTATCAAAAAGCATTGTGTGTCAACACAGGGATTTATCTGCAACCTTGAATCCAAAAATACATGCAGCGATCTCTATGTGGTTACTCCAATGATGTCATACATGTCACAGTTCCTGGAACATTCTGGGTAATATCGTCATGGAAACTCCTTATGCAAATGCCTATAGAAAAACAAAGATAGAGTCACAGTATAGAGCTAAATTATATCTACTTATTTAAAATAACTTGCAAAGAAATACATAATCTTTGGGTTTAAAGCCCCTAAATAGAAGTATACTTTAATTAAATCAATCAAGGAAACACACAAAACAAAACAGTAAAGAATGTTGACTGTAACATTAACTGTCTGGTATTAGTGGAAAAAGAGCCCTTACAGGTGAGAAACGGGCCAACCAGTAGGCTCAGATGGGCAGTTAGGCCTTATTTTATGCAGGCTCTTGTTATTTAGTTTGTTCCTGTGATCATCCCACACATGTGTACATTGATTAAATAAGACAAATATCTGATATCCTGTATTTGAACTCATTGGGTTCATGTCAAGTCATCACTCAGAGGTGGTTCCCGTTAAGGTATGATAAGAGGCACACTGGTGACCATCCTGCATCTGCAATGGTTCAGATTGTCCTTGAAGATGCCAAAGAGTCGCGAAGTCTGCCTTTATCACACGTATAGAGAGATGCTGTTTTAATAAGTGGTTTACAAAAACATTGCATGTCACACATTTATGGACTTGCAAAATAAGGGAAATAAATAAATAAACAGCACTAAACAAATTGCTAGCTGTCACATGTGGTAAAATCAGACATTTAATTAGTGCTGAATCACACAGAGTGCGTGCTAGGAGAAAGGAAAGACTGGGTAATTTGAGTCAACACCAGGCTGTGGCAATTCCAACCTGCTGAGGAGGCCAAAAATGGGGGGCAAAAAAACACAAAACACTCTGCAAGTACACAGAATCCAACTTAACTCTGACACATTTGAGTTAAAATCATTTATAAAAATATGAGAGTTAGTACATTACATCTAAATCAGTGAAGTAGACCCTTCTTTGTTTGGTCCATGTTGACTTTCAAAAAATGTATTTTAAAAATCGCATTCTCTTGAACAAGAGGAGGGGGACAGTAGAGATGTGAACGGTGATTGAGGGCATCAGTTAATAATGTTTAGAAAACAATGTAGAAGGGAAGGGTAGTTTTGGAGAATCCATAGCTGATCTCAGACCAAATACAGTATACATATACCTTCTCTGTGTCTACGAAACACCTCCAATGGTCTGTCTTTCCAATGTAAATCACAGAAGATGTCTAGAAAATGTAGACATTACAACAAACCTTGACCTTTTGCTCCTCCTCCCCACCCTTCTTCTCACTACCCTCAATTCCTATTTCCATTAATAATACATTCAGTTCAATTCAACTTAGTTTTGGCAAAGTGCTTTTCACTGAGCTCAGAGAATTTATACATATTTAAAATTGTATTGCACTAATAACAATAAGATTATTAAACCATAAAACATCAATATACACATTGTGGCCAGGTGCAGGAATGACAGATTGCTGTATAATAATTTAGGGCACCAATTGGATTATCCCATTTAATATCATAGCAAAATAAACAAGAACAACACTTGCAGTAGCAGTAAGCTGCACTGGTCTTGGGCCAAGATAATAGAAAAGAAAATATTCTTTGGTGAGTCACTTTTTAGGAAATTCCATCTACCAGCTCATCCCTTTAGCAAATGACATCTCCTTCTGGGAGATCAGTGGCTTTATGATTGGGGGACCGGAAGGGGCAGAGTCAGGTGCCCTTATTGGAAGGCTTCTTGCCTGCTGGTGGTCGGAAGGATTGGTGGCGCCAGTGTTCGGCAGCCTCACTTCTGTCAGTGTGCCCCAGGGCAGCTGTGGCTACATAGTAGCTTATCATCACCAGCGTATGAATGTGTGTGTGAATGGGTGAATGACTGTTGTGTTGTAAAGCGCCTAGGGGGGTTCTTGAACTCTAGTTAGGCGCTATATCAAATACAGGCCATTTACCATTTGGTAATGTGAGGTGAGAAGGAGAAGACAATGTTAGCGGAACTGTCCCCTCTCGGCCTGGGTTATTACATACCTTGATGGAGCTCATGAGGAGATCCTCAGATGTGCATGCTTGATAACATATACACAAATGAAGTTAAAAATATACTTAAATGCAATGAATCTCAGTGATTAACAAAAACAAATAATGACAATGTCATTGCAATTGAGGTACCTTAAACTCCTTACCACCTGCACTGTTCTTAACTCCTTAAACACATCAGTACTCTTGACACAAGAATCCCTTGAGCCTACGAAAAAAGTCGTAGTGCCGAGCCACTTTAAATTCTCTCGCACCTCTTCATCAGCATCTTTGTTTTTCAAATGTGTCAATCAGCAGTGGCAGCAAGCAGCCTGCTGTCCCATCCCCACCACCAACGCAAATTAAATTCTACCAGCTCAACTCTGTTTATCTGGGTGTGAGGTGCCTGGGATTGTATCAGGTTAGGTTGGGGAGCATACATTGGTACATGGTAAATAATACAGTATATTATATAATATTTGTGTTCTGTGTCTAAAACAGTTGGGTAAATGTAGGATGACAGGAAATGCGAGGCAAGATGTAAATTGAATGATTTCCTTTTCTTCGGTTATATTCTTAAATAAAAGTGCACTTGTTTGTTATACCTTTTGTGAAAGTGTTCATTTGATATTTGGACTACAGTCTTAAACACATTATACACTTCTGGTCAGCATTTTGTCAATTATTACTATAAGATGAAAAACGCTTCTGTTTTAGTTATGTGTTCAACATTTCTTGCCTCACATTTCCTGTCATCCTACATTTACACGGATTGTTGTAGACACGGAACACACATAAAATGTATGTATTCCAAATAGCGCTATATTGTTTACTCTTTATAATGTCAGGCACCTCATACCCAGAGTGGGAGAAGTTCAATTGCATTGGTGGGGGGTGGGATAGCAGGCTCCTTTCTGCTTGTGCTGATTGACATATTTGCAAAACAAAGACGCTGATGAAGTGGTTGCCCAGCATTACGACCATTTTTTGTACACTTTAGTGATTCTTGTGCCAACCCCCATTATTCATACTAATCTTATGTACCTACAATTCTCTCCCAGCTCTCATTTCCCTCCACTTCTTCAAACTAGATAACCTCTCCTTATCTGCATCCACCTACTTCCTCTACTGCCTTTCTCACTCTATTCCCCTTACTACTCTCAATCCATTGCCTTCATCTTCCCTCCTGCTCAACTGCCCCTTCTACTGTCCTCAGTCCTCAACCTCTGACACTGCCCTGAGAACCCTGCACAAGTCAGTACTCCTATCCCCTACCACAGTACTACTCACAATCCCCTAACCCCCATCACTGCCCAAACTGAGTGTCTCCCCAAATCCCTTACTACCATTAATCTACTGGTTTCCCATTGCCTTACACCCACAGACCTCTATCTCCAATTCATACTTACTATCTACAATGCACACCTCCTGCATCTCTAGTTATAATTAAACCCTTGATCCCCCCACCACCACAGCCCCTAGTTTCCACACTACCAGCCTACTGCCTACCTCCATTTTCTACTCAGCATCTACAATCCACACCATACCCACAACTGCCACAACTTCAACTCCCTGCTTCTTCCATCACACAGAACCCTTAACTATTTCACATAACCCTACTGCTTTTTCCCTCTCACTACTGTAACATTCCTATACCTCTGATAACGTATAGAGGATTTTGTCTTGTAACTACCTGCAGCTCAACATCAGCAAGACAAAACAGTTGATGGAGGACTTCTGGTGTGCCAAAGACCCTGGAAGACTTGTCACCATTCAAAGGAAGGATGACCAGGGGTTCATATAACACATACACAAGAAGCACCAGAGCAGACTATACTCTTTGAGGAGACTGTGGTCTTTTGATGAATGCAGGGAGCTGATGGAAATGTTCTACCAGTCCAAAGTAGCCAATGCATTGTACTACACTATGATCACCTAGAAAAGAAACCCGAGTTAAAAAAACGCACAATGCATGAACAAATATAGAAGAAAGCATGCTCCATCACTGAGCTAACCCTGGACATACTGGAAGCTGTTGCGAAAAGAGAATAGTGTCAAAGTTGAATGCCATAATGAAAAATCCCCTCCACTTTTAGCCACAGGTTCATTCCTCCACTCTGTGCCTCTGGGGGTCTTTTCTGCCCACTGCTATCAGGCATTTCAATGCTTCCTCCTGGGGTACTCGCTAAATTTATTTTGTTGTACTATTTTGACATATCTGAACAATATGTGTTTATTTATTTGTTTATTTATTTTTATTTACATAGCGATTGACGGATTATTTGATTGGCTGTTATTTGTCCAGTGAGTCCCTGTCTTTATTTTTATGTTTCTGCTGCTCTTTGCATCTGAACTTCCTCTTTGGATTAATCTAATCTGATCTAATCTCATGGATGAAGACTACATGTAACTGAGAACATTAAGAGAAAATTTTATTTATATAGTACTAGGGGGCTCTGCCCCCTGCTCGCTTCGCTCACCCACCCCCAGGTTTGGTTTACCGGATATACAATTTAAAGAGATTGTTATTTTCATGGGAATTGTTACATATGCATTATTTTCACTTTTACTTTAAAACTTTTGTAAAAACAATACTTGTCCTTTATTTCCAGCCCTGGGCGTGGTTCAATGTTTCTCGCAGGATGTATAACGTGCTTGTGTTGTGAAGGGGGGGCACATGAACGCACGCTAAGAAGATGCCATCTGATCTTCTGCTGCTGCTGGTGAGGTGCATGTTCTTTTTGTTGCGCTGCATGTTGATCATTTAAACGCCTGCCATTTCGCATCTCTGTCACTCACATTGTGAAGGGGTGGGGGGCTGAACGCATGCTAAGGAGAAGCAGTCGGATCATCTACTGGCTTCCTCCTGCTGCTGCTGGCAAGCTGTGTGTTTTGCTTGTTGCTTCTCGTTGTTTTAAGAGCAGGGAGCACATGATGTCTGTCTGCCAAAAGCATTCCAACAACTGCTTGGCTAGATGTCCGTGAACTTGTTTTAAATGTTGTCTCACTGCCTTGTCTCGCGGGATGTCATATTGCCTTTCGAGAGGATCACGTCTCGTCTCCCTAGTCTCCCCCCCAGGATTTTTTTTTCTATAATAAAGAGATATATTACTCTATTTGGTATTCCATTACTCAGAGCACTGATTAGGCAGTTCACAGTATACATGAAAGGCCACAGATTCTATGAAATTAGAAATTCTGTGGACCCATTGTGTTTGTAATAGTAGTTGTAGTATAGCCACCTATACAGAGTAAGTCTTACTTGCATGTCTGACCAACATGCAACATGTCACCACTCTGAAGACACACACCATGAAGAAAGGGGAAAGGGAAATTTCTCACAGGCCTGTATAAGTTCACACTCAGGTCCTTCAAAGGAAATTTAAGAATACAGAGATGTATGAAACAACATAGCAGGTCCCCCATTCTGGTAGTGTTACATGGATTTCATCTTTTGTGATTCCAAGTCCTATGGCTTAGACAAAGTTGCTAAGGTTTTCAAAAGAATAATAAAAGAATAAAATAACCTTTAAAGAGATAATACGTGAAAAATATAAAGGTACAACCGATGCACCTAATTGTACTAGATACTATCACCCTGTAATGCCTAGCAGCCAACATCTTCATGCTAAACCCGATACCCTAGAGGGGTCAGCAAGTCAGGCATGGAGGGCTGTAGGAGCTGTAGGTCTTTGTTCCAACATGACCGCTTAATTAGAAACCAATCCTTGCCAATTAAAGATCTTGTTTAATTTTATAGTGTGTTTCATGTTTTCATTCTGCCATGAGAGGTCATTCTTCTAATTTAGTTTTTTTTCCTTTTCATGGATATTAGCCTGAAATGAATTTGTAACTCTCTGTCCTTCACTTTTTTCTTATCAGTTTTCTTACAAATTTTCTATCAAACCTGATCACATTGGATACACACAGAAGAAGAAGAGAAGAATTCAAGTTAGATAGAGATGCTGATTTCTTTGTCATTTGTATCTTAAACTAAATAAGCAGTTAAGAGTGGGGACTCTTAACAAGCGAGTCTACTAAAATGAAGCATAAAATGTATAAAAAAATATAATCCTCACAGTGCTGCCAAATTTGTCCATATAGGAATGAGCCATATGGGGCAGATATATAATTGTATCTTCTAGTCTAAACTTTGTCTGATAGGCAAACTACAATTGGTCCAAGTGGTCTTTCATAAGAGGACTCATATAACCCAGGAATAGTTCCTTATAGGTCTTCATTATGTGGGATGTAAGTACCTTGGATTTGTAGTCATTAGGTAATATGGTGCACCTGGAAGGGAAAAACAGGCTACACTAGAAATGTATGACAAAATAAGATTTGCTTTTATTTTTAATTTTATTTTTAATTATTATAGTATGCCAATTTTCAATATTTTGGAGCTCCATCCTCTTTCACAATTTCACAAATGTCTCTTTCATTGATATTTATGGCCCCCTGAACTTCACTCCATGCGCATACACTCATACTAAGCCAATTTACTGTGTCCATTCTACATATTCTGCACATCTATATGCAGAATATGGAATATGGAAAACTAGAGTAATCAGAAAAAGTCATATTCCTTAGAGCTATATTAATTTTAGATATTAAGTATCTACAAGGATCAAATAAACTGATTAAATTGATCTGATTGAGGTCCATCAGTTGGCTACTAAGATCCTTGAATATATCACCGCACTAAGTGGGTTTTAAATGTGCTCCTACACTTAAAATCATTACTTTGGAAAGGATTTAAAATTTTAGGGATTGTCAGAATAAGGTGAAAATGTGCCATTCATTTTCTCAGCATTGACAGTTCTCTCTAAACAATCTAATCTCGCCTCGGCAGAGGCTGCTGATCATGTACATGCATAGAGATGCGCAAAAAGCAACAATCCCATTTCAAGGCAACACGCTCTATTAGGGAGTGTTCCCACAGAGTTCCACAAATTACAGTAAATGTAATTAAATTTGAACTTTAGACTGGCAGCTCCATTAACTATACAGCAGGCAATATGATTTTGTACAAAGGCTCCTGCCGTGAGGAATCACACTGAGATCAAGTTTACAACGTGCATCTCCACGACTGGCTTTTCAGGCAGATAATAGCTCAACACACACGTGGACTTTATTGTCTCCTATGCAGCCATTTCAATGTGAGCATTTCAGACAGTCTGATCTGATATTGTATGAAGCCTGATGTCTAGTCATAAACTTTATTAAGAAATGTAATGGCTTTATTTTCAGTTTAGAATGGAGATTGGGCCATATACAGTTTTATGCACTGTATTCTAGGATTTGATTGGCTGCATGGTATTGATACTCAGAGTTCTGCATGTAGAACAAAGGGTTCAAGATTACTCTGAAATATACAGTGCATCCGGAAAGTATTCACAGCGCATCACTTTTTCCACATTTTGTTATGTTACAGTCTTATTCCAAAATGGATTAAATTCATTTTTTTCCTAAGAATTCTACACACAACACCCCATAATGTCAACGTGAAAAAACTTTACTTGAGGTTTTTGCAAATTTATTAAAAATAAAAAAACTGAGAAATCACATGTACACAAGTATTCACAGCCTTTGCTCAATACTTTGTCGATGCACCTTTGGCAGCAATTACAGCCTCAAGTCTTTTTGAATATGATGCCACAAGTTTGGCAAACCTATCCTTGGCCAATTTCACCCATTCCTCTTTGCAACACCTCTCAAGCTCCATCAGGTTGGATGGGAAGCGTCAGTGCACAGCCATATTAAGATCTGTCCAGAAATGCTCAATCAGATTCAAGTCTGGGCTCTGGCTGGCCCACTCAAGGACGTTCACAGAGTTGTCCTAAAGCCACTCCTCTGATATCTTGGCTGTGTGCTTAGGGTCGTTGTCCTGCTGAAAGATGAACCGTCGCCCCAGTCTGAGGTCAAGAGCGCTCTGGAGCAGGTTTTCATCCAGGATGTCTCTGTACATTGCTGCGGTCATCTTTCCCTTTATCCTGACTAGTCTCCCAGTTCCTGCCGCTAAAAAATCTCTCTGATCTGATGCTGCCACCAACATGCTTCACTGTAGGGATGGTATTGGCCTGGTGATGAGCAGTGCCTGGTTTCCTCCAAACGTGACGCCTGGCATTCACACCAAAGAGTTCAATCTTTGTCACATCAGACCAGAGAATTTTGTTTCTCATAGTATGAGAGTCCTTCAGGTGCCTTTTGGCAAACTCCAGGCGGGCTGTCATGTGCCTTTTACTAAGGAGTGGCTTCCGTCTGGCCACTCTACCATGCAGGCCTGATTGGTGGATTGCTGCAGAGATGGTTGTCCTTCTGGAAGGTTCTCCTCTCTCCACAGAGGACCTCTGGAGCTCTGACAGAGTGACCATCGGGTTCTTGGTCACCTCCCTGACTACGGCCCTTCTCCCCCGATTGCTCAATTTAGATGGCCGGCCGGCTCTAGGAAGAGTCCTGGTTGTTTCGAACTTTTTCCACTTATGGATGATGGAGGCCACTGTGCTCATTGGGACCTTCAAAGCAGCAGAAATTTTTCTGTAACCTTCCCCAGATTTGTGCCTCGAGACAATCCTGTCTCGGAGGTCTACAGACAATTCCTTTGACTTCATGCTTGGTTTGTGCTCTGACATGAACTGTCAACTGTGGAATCTTATATAGACAGGTGTGTGCCTTTCCAAATCATGTCCAATCAACTGAATTTACCACAGGTGGTCTCCAATTAGGCTGCATAAACATCTCAAGGATGATCAAGGGAAACAGGATGCACCTGAGCTCAATTTTGAGCTTAATGGCAAAGCTGTGAATACTTATGTACATGTGCTTTCTCAATTTTTTTATTTTTAAAAAATTTGCAAAAATCTCAAGTAAACTTTTTTCACGTTGTCATTATGGGGTGTTGTGTAGAATTCTGAGGAAAAAAAAGAATTTAATCCATTTTGGAATAAGGCTGTAACATAACAAAATGTGGAAAAAGTGATTCAGTGTGAATACTTTCCGGATGCACTGTATAGAAAACTAATGCTGTGTAGCCAGTCATTGGGTATGTTAGTCACTGTCTTTAGTCTGCTAAGATGCTCTCTTCTTCTGATCAGTATTATTCTTTACAGACTTCTTCCATCGTCATGTAAAGAGCCTGAGAGCTATGGAAGTTTTCTGGCAAAGTAAGGTAGGAATGTGAATTTGAGGGGAAAGTGGTTAAATGCTGTTGTCACAAGAAGAGTCCAAAGAAATCAAAAAAGGTTTGGGGTAGCCACCCATATATTGTGCCTGGGCTGAAAAAAGGTAATTTGTATTGAGATGTTTACAGGTCTGAGTTCAAAATAGAACTGACTTAATGGCTGTAAATATAATGGCTTTAGAAGCCATGACATGAAGCAATGTCGTCAGGGCTGGGATCAGAAGTGACGTCATCCATGGGGCCGGAACCGGAAGTGAAACCATCCATGGGGCTTTAGGTGCCTCCCACTCGCACGTGTGTGACACTGTATATTTAAAAAAAGTAAAAAGAGATGGAGGACACATCACCCATTTCAAATAATTGGTCTAAATCAGGAAGCACACCTCTTTATGAAGGGGGCTATGCCAGACAATTAGCATGTTTACATGCGCTACAATTATCTGATTATTCACAGAAACCTGATTTCTAAAATGCAGCATAAACCCTTATTCCAAATAGAGAGATGGGGCTATTTGCCTCTGAGAAACGTGATTACCAGAGGCAGATTTTTCTGTGAATAGTCTGATTATGTGACCATATAAACTGGGTTACTGTTATGTATTTTGTATTGTGCATGTGCCCATTGCACTTTGTCAGCCAGTGTATGTGTTTACTTTACACATGCTTTCAGCAGCCATGGGTAGAAGTACCCACAAAGTCCATTTTCAGAGGCAAACATACAGATGATTGCATTATTCCTTCTCCTGGCTTAAATAATCTGTCTCAATATTTCAGAAATATATAAATTTATGTTGATGAGCTGAATGTACATGATAATCTCGAAAATAAAAACTCGAGAGCAGTAGAGTAACATATTATAAGTAACATGAGTTAAGTAGTCAGATTACTTAAAGTAACAAGTAACCTAACACATATCTTATTGAAGTAAAAATACCTGTGTTATTATTATTCCAACAGCACTGGTTGTATGGCGGGCGGTACACATACTGGTAAGACACACAGCCAAGCAGAAAAGAGTTTCCTTTGTGCAATCCAGTAAGAGAAACCTATAAATTAAGCATTAATCTGAACAAACATATTTTTAAAACACAAGAAAATGATCACAAGCATTATGTTTATTTTCTGATTCACTGTGGCTGATGATGACGCTTAACGCTTTTTTGTGCAGTGTAATGACGTTGGAGCATTTTGATAAAGGAGAACCCCAGAAGATTACTTGCCCATGTACTGTAAATGCGGATTTATTAAAAAATCAGGTTTCTTCCTTAACTGGGTTATTTACCTTAACCTGATTACGTGTGTGCATGTAAATGCACTGAATGAAAAGTTCTAATGATCCACAAGAGATTAGAACTCCAGTCAGATGGTAAACTATGTTGCATATTATACCAATGAATGTGACTCCTCTAATTATTAGCTTAAGTAAGAAAAGCCAGCAGACATTGAATGTGTCTAGGGCTTCACTCCTGGCCATTTGCTTTTTGCCTGCATATTACCTTTGACCCCTTTTGTTAGTTCCTGTTGTCATGTAACATTAATCGGTCACTGATGGTAGGGGAAAGTAAATAAAAGAGGAAGCCTGGCAATGTCAGTGAGTTTGTCATTATCCAAGCCCTCTATACCCTCACACAGGTTCATGGAGGTCTGCTGGAGCCAATCCCAGCCAACACAGGGCGCAAGGCAGGAACAAACCCTGAGCAGGGTGCTAGCAAGCACACACTAGGGACAATTTAGGATTGCCAATGCACCTAACTGCATTACTTTGGACTGTGGGAGGAAACCGGAGCACCTGGAGGAAACCCATGTAGACACAGGGAAAACATGCAAACTCTACGCAGGTAGAACCTGGGGAGCAAATCCGCTGGGCAAATTCTTTTCAGTTAATCATTCTGATCAGGTGCCTCTACTTCTGTGGCCTTGCCCATTATAAAATCAGAAAAAATTTTAACAAGAACTCACAAAAAATCAAAACAAGCACAGCCTTCAACAGCTGTGCCCATGGACACCCCTGCCCTGCTCCTGAATAAGCTAAACGACTTCTTCTCCTATTTTGAGCTTCATAGTTTAAATTTGGTGAGTGCTGTGTTTCCAGTCATTGCACTGCAGATGAGCTCTCAGTACATCTTTCTGTGTTTTGTGTATGTTTATTTGTTCTTTAATCTTGTTCTGTTTTCTTTTACTATTTCGTAAGTAGTTATTTCTATAAAATTCTTTATAACATCTGTGTTTTTTACTTTTGATCGTTATCGCCTTTGATCGTCTCACTCAGTTATTACCTACACAGGAAATTCCAGGTGTGTGGCTAGCGCTGTTCATTTACAGCCAGGATGTTCTTCCATCAATGAGACCAGCTACAACTTAATCCTTGTGTACTACTAATATACCAGACGAATTAAAAACTTTGAAACCCAGAAAGCGAGAAAAGAGGTGGAATTTGAGTTCATCTGAGATGGAGAAGTTTTAAAACACCTTAACCAGCTATCGTTAAGAGCAATGCACGGTCCTTGCAGAAAAAAACTGGATGAGCTGAGAGCATCTGTGCAATACCTCCACCAGTACCGAGAAAGCTTTACCCTTTCCCCCTCACTCCCTGGTGATTTCGGTACATTCCTGACCTGTCCAAAATTCCTGTAGGCCTTCAGCATGTAATAGATCTACAATGAGAGATAGGAAAAGCTTTTTCTGAGGATGTCTGTTTCCAAACTATACAAATATATACTTCCCTAGGTGCGTCTGACCACATCGTTATTCATCTACTGCCAAAGCATAAACAGAAACAAACAAGAGAAACCAGTGCTTTACTGAGATCAGGTTTAAGAATACCAACTTGGATAAAGCTGTTGAAGTAGATGGATTTGATTATGTATGGCAAGAAAGAAACTTAGCTTATTGTAACCAGACAGGCAGTAGGGTGTCCCTTTACATTAAGAAAAAGTGTTGCAAGAATATCACTGTAAAAGAGCACATCAGTAACTACTCACCATTGCACTTCACCCATACTATCTACTATGAGAGTTTAATTAGTTATTTGTGACAGCACTTTACACACCACACCATATTGATGTGGGAGTGCAGCTGAAACGATTCTCGAAACTGTTCAGAAACTACAAACCAACTAAAGAAACTGAACAACTCATTTTTAAATCAAAACATCATTACTATGAACATGGAGAGAAAGCTAATAAGGTTTTAGCTCAACAAATCCACAAGCAAGAATTTCGCAATGCAATCCCAGCAATTACCAACACAAACGGAGACAAAATCATTGACCATAAAAATATAATGCACACATTTAGAGATTACTATAAATCCTTATATTCTACTGAGTTTAAAGAAGACAAGACACATTAGAGATTCAACTCTTAGTGTAGAGGAATTGAATAAACCGTTGGCACTATCAGAATTATTAGATGCTATAAAGAGTGAGCAGCAGGCCTCGATGGCTACCCTGGCGAATTTTATAAGAAGTTCTCCACTCAGCTACCTCCTCTCCTATTAGCAACATCCACAGAACCTAGAGACAATAAACTTCTACGTCAAACTTTTTGTCAAGCATTAATCACCGTCTTTCCTAAACAAAATAAGGACGTATTACAATGTGCATCATACAGACCAATTTCACTTCTGAATAATGATGTTAAGATACTCTCCAAAGTCCTAGCTAGAAGGAAGGAGAAAGTGCTACTTTCAGTAATATCACAAGATCAAACTGGATTTATTAAAGGCCGACGCCTGCTTAATGTAATATACTCACCTGCAAAGTCAAACATCCCAGAGATTTTATTATCCTTGGATGCAGAAAAAGCATTTAATATGATTGAATGGAACTAACTTTTCACTAGATTGGAGAAATGTGGGCTTGGTCCGAACATTTGTGCATGTATTAAACTACTGTATACGAATCCAGAAGTTTCAGTTTGTATTAACAACATGAATTCAGACTACTTTAAACTAGAACATGGCACCAGACAAGGATGCCCCTTCTCACCACTATTTCACTGTCGAAATGCTTATGAGATAAAGGGGATTATCAGAGAAGGACTTGAACATAAAATTTCTCTATACGCAGATGATATGGTACTGTATACAGTATATCAGACCCACAAAATACTGTGCCTGCAGTCCTAACAGCACTAACAGAATTTCAAAAGATTGGACTAAAAATGTGCTCTTTCCAGTGAATTCTCAAGAACACAATATTAGACTGGACATCTTCCTTTTTATCATCACAGATCAGTTTAAATATCTAGGGGTAAACATCACAAGAAAACATAAAGCTTTTTAGTAACAAAATTTTGCTGTCTGTATGGAAAAAATCAAGCAAGACTTGCATAGATGGTCATTCCTTCATCTCACTTTAGCTGCAAGAATTAACATTGTTAAGATGAATGTCCTCCCTAAGCTTTTCTTTTTATTTCAAAATATTCCAATGTACATCAATAAATCATTCTTTAAGAAATTAGATTCAACCATAACCACATTTATTTGGAATTCAAAACATCCACGTACCCAAAGAGCGACCCTACAAAGGGCAAAGGCAGAAGGTGGTATGGCTCTATTTAACTTTCAGTTTTACTACTGGGCAGCAAACATACAACATATAAAAACCTGGACATGGACACAAATAGATGAACATATACAGGCTTGGTCTGCAATAGAAATAAAATCCTGCAGTTCCTCTTTATATTCCTTGCTTTGTGCCCCATTAAATCCAAATTATTGCAAATATACTAATAACCCAATAGTGCTTCACTCACTCAGAATATGGGACCAATGTAGGAAGCATTTTAAGATAGAGAAGCTTTTATCGGTGGCACCTCTGCACGAGAACCACCTTTTTCAACCCCTCGTGAACATATGCAGTTTTTAATGTCTGGAAAACATTTGGGATTAAATCACTTAGAGATCTTTTTATAGACAATGTCTTTGCATCCTACGAACAATTACATTCTAAATTTAACTTTCCAGCTACACATTTCTTTCACAATCTTCAAATTAGAAACTTTGTTAAACAGAACCTGTCCAATTTTCCTCACCTCCCACCTCCCTGTATGCTGGAAAAAATATTTATTAATTTCAAGGACTTAGACAGTATCTCTGTAATATATAAAACCATTTTACAGTCTCTCCCTTTCAAATATCCAAGAGGACAATGGGAAAAGGATCTCTCCCTCAATATATCAGAAAAGGAGTGGAAGGTAGCAATGCAGAGAATTCACTCGAGCTCTACATGCACAAAGCATACAATTATTCAACTCAAATTATATATCGAGCACATCTGTCTCGTTTAAAATTGTCCAAAATGTTTCCAGGGCAAGATCCAACCTGCGAATGCTGTAATCAAGTTCCAGCCTCACTGGGTCACATGTTTTGGGCATGCACCAAATTAACATCATTCTGGACAAATATTTTCAAGTGCCTTTCAGACAGCCTTGGTGTCACAATCCCTCCTAGCCCATTAATAGCTGCGTTTGGTGTTCTTCCAGATGGGCTTAAAGCAGAGAAGGACAAACAAACTGTGATTGCATTCACTACATTACTGGCACGTAGACTTATCTTGGTCAACTGGAAGAATCTTAACTCTCCTCTTTTAAGTCAGTGGGTACCTGATGTTATATACTATTTGAAATTGGAAAAAATTAAATTCTCAGTTAGTGTATATGTGCAGGAATTTTTCAAAACCTGGCAGGATCTAATCAATAACATTTTAGAATAAGCTTTTAAAGCACCGAAGAAGCAGATTCTCTCCATATTCTCTTTTTTTTTTTCTTTTTCTTCTCCATTTATCTGTATTCACTTATTAATTTATCTATTTACTTATTTTTATGTTTTATTCTGCTGCCCATGCTCTCTTTCTCAGGGGTGGGGGTTAATTTATTTTCAATCATATTCTTGTAAAATTGATCTATTTGTATGGAATGTTGTGTGATTTCAATAAAATCAATAAAATTGTTTAAAAAAAAAGAAACTAGAAAGCAAATCACCTAGCTCTTTCATACTTGTGGTGGGTGATTTAATGTATGTAATCTGGAATCAGTATTACCACATTACCATCACTATGTGAATATTAATACCAGAGGGGACAAAACTCTGGACAAGTGTTATGAAAATGTTCCTGGTGCCTGCATATCACATCGTAGAGTAGCCCTAGGTGCGTCTGACCACATCTACTCTCGAAGCATAAACAGAACCTGAAAGAAAAACCAGTCATACGAAAAACACAAAACTGGTGCAATGATAGTGTAGAGGAACTGCAGAAATGCTTCTCCTGTACTGACTGGGATGTGCTGATATCCTGACAGTCACTGAATGAATATACGAAATTCTATAAGTCTATGATAAGTAAGGAAAGAACTGTCAAGGAGTACCCCAACAGCAAGCCATGCATCACCAAAGAGATTAAAGCATTACTATTGGAAAACAACTTACTCAATCAAGAAAATAAGGTAGAAGAAAAATCTAATTTTACAGCAAAGGATTAATATGTTAATTAAACAAAATAAAAAGATGTATAAAGAAAAAATCAAAGAGGTGGTATAATGATAACATTCCAAAGCAGGTTTTGAAAGGCCTGAAAACAATCACAGGACTGGGTTCTCAAATGAGTGTGAACTGTCCTGTAGACAAAGACCTCAAGCTTTTAGTAGATGAACTCGATAGCTTTTTTACCAGATGTGAAACAAGTAAATTCAGCACTGAAAATGTAGAAGTAAAGGAGATGCTTTATAAAAACACCAGGAATACTGCTGCAAAGGAGTTTAGTTTAACTGAAATGGAGAAAAGCTTGTGGCGGGTTAAAACAAGCAGGCCAGATGGGTCATACGGTATATCAGGTGGGCTCTTAAAGTCCTGCTTTAAACAGCTATCTCCAGTTTTTCCTTTGCTCTTTAGCTGGTCTCTGACCTGTAGCATTGTACCTAAGCTGTGGAAACAGTTAGTTATTACCACAGTTTCTAAGGTTTCCATGGCAAGATGTTTATATGACTGTAGACCAGCGGCACTCACCTCTATTCCAATAAAATGCTTTAAACGTTTGGTGAAAAACAGTTTAATGACAGAGACAATGTCTTTTCAAGATAAAAACCAGTTTGCTTACTGTGCTAATAGAAGTGTTGAAGATACTCTGCTGTTATCTTACATCATGTCTTGATCAGCCTGGAGCACTATTTTTGGATATTTCTTTAGTGTTCAATACCATTCAGCCTCACATACTGATTGGGAAACTGAACAGTATGAATGTTAACCCATTTATCACATTATGGATTAAGGACTTTCTTTTAAATCGTTCTCAGACAGTCAAATTACAGGACACTTTTTTAAAAGCCATTCATTCAAACACAGGAAGCCCACAGGGGAGCATCTTATCATCATTGCTATTTACGCTGTACACAAGTGACCTGGGACAGAACAATGACCACTGCTCCATTATCAAGTATGTTGATAACACCCAGCTCATAGCACGCATATCTGGGGAGGATGAAAGCCACTACCTAAATCTAGTGGACTGGATGGTAAACTGGTGCAATAAGAACTATCTTGCTCTGAATATAAAAATGACCAAAGAAATGATATTTAATTGTAAGAGACAGAAATCTGTATGTTCACCCATTGTTGTTCAGAGGGAGGAGGTAGAAATAGTGACTGAATATAAATACTTAGGAACTAATCTAGCTAACAATCTTAACTGGAATACAAAAAAAGAAAAAAAAATCTCTAAATGCAATCAATGATTTCTTCTCCATAAACTCAAACTATTTAAAATAGACAAAGGCTTCTTGTTGTCCTTTTATGTCAGTATTAATCCAGACTGTTATCACTTTCAGTTTCATTGCCTGGTTTAGTAGCCTGACAAACCAAAATTTAAAATGCTCCAGCAGATTACTAAGCATGCAGCTAAAGTTATTGGGGATGATGTAGATGATTTGGCAAGTGTGTGTCAGAGGACAATGCTAAAGAAACTGGAAATCATCTCAGCTGATGACAGACATCCACTAAATGTAAAACGTAACTTCAGTAAATCAGTAAGGACAGTTGCTTTGAAAACCCACACAAACTGCTCCAGACATTTATTTCTTCCTCATGCAATACAACTTTTTAATAAGGAATATCGGAGAAAATGATTAAGGTTTGATATGTATAAGGTAAACATTTTTTTTTTGTAAATACAGTATGCAGAATCAAACTGCCTTACCTTTACCTGATTTGTCTCTATTAGATGCAACCGTGAAGGCAAATTTCATGTTCTCTTGTGTAAACAGGATGGAATAAAGAAATCTTGAACCTTAAATCTCCAAACACATTGAATGTTGCGCCATACATACATTTTCTAACTTAGCTAATTTTCTTTCTTGCTGTACTGGCTGCACTTGGTAACAGCAATTTGGAATCGAATTGAAATCAGGAGATGCTTGTAGTTATATAAAACTAGCCAAGGTCAAAACTGGAAGAGCAAAAATCAAGTAAATAGATCCCAGGCTGTGAAAACAATAACTGAAATTAAGTAATTACAATTGTGTTGTGACCAGGGCTTTTGATTTCTTCCTTTCCCTTTTATGTATGTGTTCAGGCAAATATTGCGACAGGCACATGTATAGAGGATACAGAGGTCTTGGTAAATCTTACCTTCTCAAGAGACAGCCATAGATCCAGGCACAATCTTTCTATACATTATATGTTAGTAAGAGAAGAATGAGAGAATGGCAGGCATCCAGCCTCAGGACCGGTTCTTGGGACTGTAATGTGTCTGTTGCTACAAGGCCATTTCTGTAAAGTCACCCAAAGACAGAATATAAATAGCCACCCCCATAAGAAGTATACTCCTTGAAGCTGGAAGCAACAGACATGGCAGCATGGTGGATCAAATGTGATTAAATATAAATGAAGAAGCAAGAGAATTTGGGATTGTAGTAAAACAGAGCAGAGCAGCTTCCTATTTTTTGAAAGACTTCCAAGTATCAGTTCAACCATAAACAGGAGAAAATAAAATGCCTTCTACTGTCAAAAAATGTTTGCCATTAGGAACTGGGACAGAGAGCTTACTGTATATATGCACAAGCTTATTATATTCAGCATGTCTTCATATACAAGCAGTAGGACACTGTGAGAGAATTAATCTACTACTTCATGGTTTGTTTGTTCAGGAAAAATACATAAACCACAAATCAATTTTGGATTCTGCTTCTGCCCTTGCCACTAGGCTATCCATGGCACTGTCCTTGGTATAATACCTTTAATCAGATTTCAAAGGTATCTGCACAGTTAGCAGAAGCCGTCATTTTAAAAATGAGTCCACAGTACCCCCTGGTGCCAGACCAAAAATGGTAGTGTAGCAAAGACATGGGTTAAATCCTTGAGAGGTGAACGGGCAGCGCATGCTGATCTAGGGGTTTCTCCAGTGCATGGACAGACAAACAATCACATGCTAACTGCAGGCATGGATATCTGAAGATGAAACATTGACGACTGCATGCTTATAGCCTGACCCAGCTGGCTAAGCTGAAGATGGAAATGTTTGGTCTCTAATGTGCAAGCAGTGAATAATAAACTAAAATAAAAGGAATTTAAAAAAGAGAGTGAGAATGGGGTCTGTTGAAGAGAATACATGCCCAGTTGAATTAGATAACTGAGTTTAATAATAAAAATAAAAAAAAACATGAATGGAAATTAAATATGAGCACAAGCCAGATGTAGGCTCAATCCAAAGAACTGTAAATTGCACCAGAGCTTCTAGTGAGGATAACAAAGCAGTTTATCAGATAGATAATGGCAAAAATTAGGATAAATGAAGGGGTGTTAGAGTCTCCAAATCACAACACATATTGTCCTTTTAAGCAGAGCATCATGAAGACTGCCTTTAAACCGATTTCACTGATATCTGCAAGGTTAGAAAAATTACCGAATGTTAAATAGTAATAGGTGGTACAGGGGAGCTGTAGACGTATCTAGGCCTGCTCACCCTGAGATTTTATAGACCAATTCCTGATCCTGGAAGTCATTTTTTTACCTCTTCTCTACCTTGCAGGTTAGAGGTTTTATGGAACCCTGTGGTTTATTGAGTTTAAAGTCCTAAGGTGAACTAACAAAGGCTTGATGACAAGATAAGCAAGCCATTTGAGATACAAAGTCAGAAAGAAGGTGTAAGAAAGAGTAAGAGATTAATTGTGGTGGACAAAAGGGTGAGTCACACTATTTGGTAAACAGGTCTTCAAAGCCCATACGAGTGGGTCCAGGGAGACAGACTGTTTTGTTTTCTTGGATTCTTGGAGTCATCCCTCATAAGTTTTTCTATATGTTGGCCTCTTTGGCATGATTTTGAGTCAGGATGGTCACAGTAAGATCACCCACTTCTAGGTACTTGCGATAGTGACTCTTACGACACAGTTTTCTGGTGCTTCCAGACAGGCACAATATGTTCCATGAATTCAGGTGTTAATTCAAGTCCCAGCATGATCAAAAATGAGTGACAAAATTGATGCCTACATTTTTGACATGATAATTCAACTTTATATTTTTTTAGGGTAGTATCCAAGGAGATAACCTCAAGAAAATACTTAATGATTTGAAAATTGTAGTGGGAAAAGTGCTCTCCACCCTACTGTCCACTGTTGACTGAAATCCTCAGTGTTTAAGTGGGTCATTAAATGCATATATAAACCAACACTGCATAGTGGGGAAACTCCTAAGGACTGGAAAGATAGCAAATATTATTCTAGTATTTAAAAAAGGTCATTGGGCAGCTCTAAGTACGCAAGTTAGCATGAAGTTATGGGAAAGAGTAGTGGAAGCTAGGTTAAGAAGTGAAGTGATGATTAGTGAGCAGCAGTATGGTTTCATGCCAAGAAAGAGCACCACAGATGCAATGTTTGCTCTGAGGATCTTGATGGAGAAGTTTAGAGAAGGCCAGAAGGAGTTGCATTGCGTCTTTGTGGACCTGTAGAAAGCATATGACAGGGTCCCTCGAGAGGAGTTGTGGTATTGTATGAGGAAGTCGGGACTGGCAGAGAAGTACATAAGAGTTGTACAGGATATGTACAAGGGAAGTGTGACACTGGTGAGCTCTGCGGTAGGAGTGATGGATGCATTCAACTTGGAGGTAGAATTACATCAGGGATCGGCTCTGAGCCCTTTCTTATTTGCAGTGGTGATGGACAGGTTGACAGACGAGATTAGACAGAAGTCCTCATGGACTATGATGTTTGCTGATGATATTGTGATATGTAGCAAAAGTAGGGAGCAGATTGAGGAGACCCTGGAGAGGTGAAGATATGCTCTAGAGAGGAAAGGAATCAAGGTTATTAGGAACAAGACAGAATACATGTGTGTAAATAAGAGGGAGGTCAGTGGAATGGTGAGGATGCAGGGAGTAGAGTTGGTGAAGGTGGATGAGTTTAAATACTTGGGATCAACAGTACAGAGTAATGGGGACTGTGGAAGAGAGGTGAAAAAGAGAGTGCAGGCAGGGTGGAATGGGTGGAGAAGAGTGTCAGGAGTAATTTGTAACAGACGGATATCTGCAAGAGTGAAAGGGAAGGTCTACAGGACGGTAGTGAGATGAGCTATGTTATATGGGCTGGAGACGGTGGCACTGACCAGAAAGCAGGAGACAGAGCTGGAGGTGGCAGAGTTAAAGATGCTAAGATTTGCATTGGGTGTGACGAGGATTTATAGGATTAGAAATGAATACATTAGAGAGTCAGCTCAAGTTGGATGGTTGGGAGACAAAGTCAGAGTGGTGAGATTGTGTTGGTTTGGACATGTGCAGAGGAGAGATGCTGGGTATATTGGGAGAAGGATGCTAAGGAAAGAGCTGCCAGGGAAGAGGAAAAGAGGAAGGCCTAAGCGAAGGTTTATGGATGTAGTGAGAGGACATGCAGGTGATGGGTGTAACAGAACAAGATGCAGAGATAAGAAAGATATGGAAGAAGATGATCCGCTGTGGCAACTCCTAATGGAAGCAGCTGAAAGAAGAAGAAGATTGGGCAGCTCTAAGTAACCATAGCCCAGTAAGTTAAAATGATAGGTGAAATAAATAAGAAAACGATTGAGCAGTGGACAGATCCAACATTCAGGGTGTTCTGGGTGCATGCCCCAGGGACCTAACATGGCAAGGATCCCCTCCCTGCTTGATGACATGATGGAGCATCCGAAGGCCGAAATGATCAATGGAATCCACCAACGCTTGAAGAAATGATCAGGTATCTGTGAGTCGAAATGTGGCAATAAAGTGACTGAAATCAAAAGTGAGAAATACCATGCTGCATTAAACAATCCAGTGTCTGTGTGCCTCATTCTTAAAACTATAATCAACTGTCTGTTAATGATCTAAGTCACCCAGCTTTGAGAATGAGCATCATATGGCAAGAAGTGGGGTGTTTTTGAACATTTATCATGGGTTCAGGCAAAGGAGGTCATGTTTTACTAATACGCTGGAATTCTATGAAGAAGCAACAAAAGAATATGATCAGAGTCCTGCATATGATATTATTTATTTTGATATTCAGAAAGCACTTGATAAGGTCCCATATGACAGGCAAGCAATAAAAGCAAATGAAGATGAAGTTCAGGGTGTAGCGTGTAGATGACAGCAACACTGTCTAAAACACAGAAAGCAGAATGTTATGGTGTGAAGAACCTTAACAGAATTGGGGGATGATAAAAGTGGTGTTCCTCTAGGGTTAGTGCTACAGTTGCTGCTATTTTTAATACAGTATATAAATAGTCTAGGTAGTAATGTAAATAACAAGATGGCTAAGATTGTAGAAGATACCAAACTAGGTGAAATAGCAGCAAATCTAGACTCAGTTAAGTCACTACAGATTGACTTGGACAGAATACAGACTTGGAGAGATGTGTGGCAGATAAGATGTAATCTAAGTATGTTGTGAGGTAAGATACATAGGTAGTGGAATTGTTATATTTGAATTTCAAATGGGATGTCTGAAACTTAAAAGTGCACCTTAAGAGAAGGACTTGGGAGTCATATTGGACTTGCCATTAACAACTTCCAGACAGTATAGAGAAGCCGTTAAAAAAGGCTTAGAGAATGTTAAGATACTGTATATAGGACAATGTTTTTAATAACAAGTCAAAGGAGGCTATGCCAAAATATTATAATGCACTAGTGAGGCCTCATCTGGAGTACTGTATACAGTTTTCTTTTCAGGGCTAAAAAATAGACATAATGTAGCAACACTAGGAAAAAAGTGTAGAGAAGAGAGACTAGACTGATTCCAGGACTGAGAGGTTTGAGCTGTGAGGAGAGATTAAAGGAGCCGAAGCTTTTCAGCTTAAGGAAATGGAGATTGACATAATTAAAATGTTTAAAATTATGAAAGGAATTAGCACAATGGATTCAGGCTGTTACTTTAAAATGAGTTTATGAAGAATACAGGGACTCAGTTGGAAATTTGGTATGAGTAAATTTTCACACAAACTTTGTTAAGTTTTTCATCATACAGAGAACCGTAGACACAGATGCTCTTTTGCAAAAGTTAAGTGGATAGGATAGATTCTAAAATGTGAAAGAAGGACATCATCAGCAAACAGGTGCACACTCCTAGATTTGATTTTCAAGGAATAGTTCAGGATGCAAGGTTTAAAAAGCCGAGCTCTTCAAAATCAATCGACATTTCAGTCCATATCATGGACCAGAAAATTATGAGGCAGGACAATGTAGCTAGAACATAGTGCTCTGGAGATACATTATTTGGTGAAATGAATTGCCCAACTCCTTGTTTTTAGCCCAAGTTTAGCCTATCGACCAAAATATACAGCCAGTATTTTATTTGTTGTGCCTGTTAGCTACATGCAGCTTTAATAGTACCTTAATTTGTTTACACCAGAGTTTTGGCAATTGCCTCTAGTTGTATATGTACAGCTGTGCTTGAAAGTTTGTGAACCCTTTAGAATTTTCTATATTTCTGCATAAATATTACCTAAAACATAATCAGATTTTTACTCGAGTCCTAAAAGTAGATAAAGAGAAACCAGTTAAACAAATGAGACTGTATACTTGGTCATTTATTTATTGAGGAAAATGATCGAATATTACATATTTGTGAGTGGCAAAAGTATGTGAACCTCTCGGATTAGCAGTTAGTTTGAAGGTGAAATTAGAGTCAGGTGTTTTCAATCAATAGGATGACAATCAGGTGTGAGTGGGCACCCTGTGTTATTTAAAGAACAGGGATCTATCAAAGTCTGCTCCTCACAACACATGTTTGTGGAAGTGTATCATGGCACGAACAAAGGAGATTTCTGAGGACCTCAGAAAAAGAGTTGTTGATGTTCATCAGGCTGGAAAAGGTTAAAAAAAAACTATCTCTAAAGAGTTTGGACTCCACCAATCCACAGTCAGACAGATTGTGTACAAATGGAGGAAATTCAAGACCATTGTTACCCTCCCCAGGAGTGGGCGACCAACAAAGATTACTCTAAGAGTAAGGCGTGTAATAGTCGGCGAGGTCACAAAGGACCCCAGGGTAACTTCTAAGCAACTGAAGGCCTCTCTCACATTGGCTAATTTTCATGTTCATGAGTCCACCATCAGGAGAACACTGAACAACAATGGTGTGCATGGCAGGGTTGCAAGGAGAAAGCCACTGCTCTCCAAAAAAAAATTGCTGCTTGTCTGCAGTTTTCTAAAGATCACGTGGACAAACCAAAAGGCTATTGGAAGAATGTTTTGTGGACGGATGAGACCAAAACAGAACTCTTTGGTTTAAAAGAGTTATATTTGGAGAAAGGAAAACACTGCATCCCAGCATAAGAACCATATGCCATCTGTGAAACATGGTGGTGGTAGTATCATGGTTTGGGCCTGTTTTGCTGCATCTGGGCCAGGATGGCTTGCCTTTATTGATGGAACAATGAATTCTGAATTATATCAGAGAATTCTAAAGGAAAATGTCAGGACATCTGTTCATGAACTGAATCTCAGGAGAAGGTGGGGCATGCAGCAAGACAAATACCCTAAGCACACAAGTCATTCTACCACATAATTGTTAAAGAAGAATAAAGTTAATGTTTTGGAATGGCCAAGTCAAAGTCCTGACCTTAATCCAATTGAAATTTTGTGGAAGGACCTGAAGCGAGCGGTTAATGTGAGGAAACCCACAAACATCCCAGAGTTGAAGCTGTTCTGTATGGAGGAATGGGCTACAATTCCTCTAAGCCATTGTGCAGGAATGATCAAAAGTTACCGGAAAAGTTTAGTTGCCGTTATTGCTGCAAAGGTGGGTCACACCAGATACTGAAAGCAAAGGTTCACATACTTTTGCCACTCTCAAATATGTAATATTCAATCATTTTCCTTAATAAATAAATTACCAAATATAATATTTTTGTCTCTTTTGTTTTACTGGTTTCTCTTTATCTACTTTTAGGACTTGAGTGAAAATCTGATGATGTTTTAGGTCATATTTATGCAGAAATATAGAAAATTCTAAAGGGTTCACAAACTTTCAAGCACAACTATCTGCAGTCACTTGATGGTTACACTGTTACATCTGCATTTGCTCGTCCTTTTTGAAAGAGTCCCCAAAACTGACAGCAAGTTGTGAGAGGAATGAACGTGAAGTGATTTAACTTACTATTCATATCGACTCTGCTATCTCATTTCATATGCTCATAATTAAAACTGACTTAAAATAATCTGCTTGTCTCTCTATTATAAAAGAAAATCTTGAGACAAGACTATTGCCTCCTCTCAACCATTTCCAGTTAACGGCCCACCGACACGGTCTTCTAACGTCTCATTTGTGTGAATGTTTTTCTCAGACACAGTTCTTGCGCTGTCAGCTCTTATAAATTTTTATGTTTTCCTCACTTAAAGTTCCCAATAAAAGAAGACTTATGTCCAAATCTTATTGAAGAATTTTATCCCGAAGGGTTATCAAAGGAAGAAATGAGTACACGGGTAATCCTAGCACCGAGAAACGATGAAGTCAAATGAATTAATGTGAAAATTGTCAATCGGTTAAAAGTGTATCAATAGACTATGTTGAAAAAGTTGGTGGTGATGGTGCGGAAGATGAAACCATCAACTTACAATATCCGGTAGAATATCTACAACCGTTAACACCATCCAGACTTCTACCGGCCGAATTACTGTTGAAAGAAGGATGTATCGTAATGTTAGTACGTAATTTATGTATAAGTGATGGGCTATGCATTTGGATGAGATTAATTGTATTGAAAATTGGTTGAACAATTCGAAAACGTAAAATTTTAACAGGCAACAAGAAAGGTAATGTAGTACATACGCCACAGAAAATATTAGACATCAAAGGAGATCTTGATAAGCCATTTGTATTAAAACATTTACAGTTTCCCATTAGAATAGCTTCTGCTATGATAAATAACAAATCACAGAGACAAACATTCAAAAAAGTCGGTTTATTTATTAGAGAGAAAAAAAAGACATTCACTCACGGGCAGTTATACGTTGCATAGTCATGATATAAGTCCAAACATGGAATCAAAATTCAATGCGATATTGAAGAAAAGTTCATTCCAAATATTGTTTTTAATGAAGTTTTACACTAAAAGTGTAAGTTTAAAAAGTTTTTGTGTGTTAATTTCAAAGCCAAACAGAAAGAAAATTAATAACACAACAAATACCTCTAACACAACATGAAACATAATTTTCTTTCAATTTAATACATTTTACTATTTTTTACTTTGCTTAATTACTCGCTGTAATGAAAAATAGTTAATTCTATTATGCATATGTAACAATTCCCACGAAAATAACAATCTGTTTAAATTGTACATCCGCTTCCCCATATGCGAGCGGCAGAGCCACAAAGTGGCTAGCACGTACTGCCCACCCTGGGGTTGGTAAGTGAAGAGAGTAGGGCCCAGAACCCCCTAGTATTCTAGATGTCCTACTTATGTTTATAACTTGTGTCTGCTGTTGTCAGGTCATGATCCTGTGCCCTAATAATGGCTGTTAAAAAAACCTATGGCTAAGAGTTTGATGGCTCTGTGAAGGACACTATTAGAATGATGAAGTAGTTGATAAGCGTAAAATCATATAAAAGAGTGAAATATAATTTAAACCACATACCCTTAGTTTCCTGACTTTTTTAGCAGTGCCATATTTTTCAGTTATTTGTATTAATCGGCCAAGATTTATTCTGAATGAGGTGCAGTATGATATGTGTTACTGATTTTCAACTAATTCAGTGTAATACAATCTTTAAATCACTGAAATATAAAGAAGAAATTAAGACACTGGCAGGAAAGGCTCTGGCTGTTGTGAACCTGAACTAGACTAATAAGGATCAGTAATGCATGGATCCATGTTTATATTTTTATTACACTCATTCGACATATTTAGAGTTCACTGGCTTTATGAAGGATGTTTTCTTTGTATTTGTGGTGTTATTGACTTTCTTTCATTGACTACATTTTGGTTAATATGATGTGTTTAGATTGTGTAAAATGTTTGCCTTTGTATTTTGTAAACTTCTCTTGTGCTTGAGGGATTTTTATCTTACAGCTCAAATACATGTAGGTTGTTTTTCTTTAATAGTGTAAACTGGCCTTTGTTATATAGTGGATCATAATTCCTGTCACAACAGAGTACTAAAAGGGGAACACACCTAAAACACACGCACACAAAAAACAGACCTGCCCTTTTTACAGGTCTTGGCCCACTGGATTGGCCTCACACCAGACAGCCTGGCCCCAAACTCAAATGGCAGGCTTCCTGTCTGGAGAGGCCCAAAACTGGGAAAAAGGCTTTTACATATCAAAATATCTAAAAAGGAGAGAGGAAAACCCATAAACAAAGTTCTTTGAGTACGTAAATATTTAATTAGAGATATAAAAATAGCGGGGAAGCACGGTGGCGCAGTGGTAGTTCTGGGTTCGCTTCCGGTTCCTCCCTGTGTGGAGTTCGCATGTTCTCCCCGTGTCTGTATGGGTTTCCTCCGGGCGCTCCAGTTTCCTCACACAGTCCAAACACATGCAGGTTAGGTGCATTGGCGATCCTAAATTGTCCTTCGTGTGTGCCCTTCAGTGGGCTGGCGCCTTGCCTGGGGATTTTTTCCTGCCTTGCACCCTGTGTTGGCTGGGATTGGCTCCAGCAGTCTCCTGTGACCCTGTGTTAGGATATAACAGGTTGGAAGATGTCAGACTGACTGACTATAAAAACAACAAAGATAATCAAGGCAGGCCAAAGATAGAGCAAGTGAATTCCAAAAATTACAAAGCCACATCACAGTAATAATGGTTTTACATACTGCTTAGTGATTTTTGACTGTTTATAACCTGCATAGTTGTAAATAGTTAAAAAGTCCACTTACGTTTCTATCAGGAATGGGGGTTTGTGCACTGGGGCTTTTGCCTGATTTGTCATGATTTGTCTTAGAACAGGCAATCTTTCCAGACTCAGATACAGATTGTATTTTCCGGCCTACATGTGTAAGAAGAGAAGGGCCCAGCATGAAGAGAGAAAGAGAGAGAAAGAGAATTTCAGTGGCAGTGGAGAAATGTGCATGAAAAGTTCAAATAATTACAGCAAGTTCCCATTTGGTTAATGAGGACACAGCATGGCTAGCATTGGTACATGCCAAATGATTGTACAGAGTCCTGAAAGCATCCTTGGGGGGCTGATGAAACTCTGTAGCAATATACAACAGATGCACAGATTTTCGGGTCGGCTTCTGTCTGGTATGAACTGTTGAGCATTTTCAGAACAGTAAGAATTGTGAAAGGTGTGTTGAAGTTGAGCTCTGAATTATAAAGTGGAGTGGAGGTGGTGAGTCTGTAACTGTCAGCTTATAAAGGGTACAATAGCTACACTTCATCAGCCGTAAGGAAAGTGCCAATTTTTGAAAAATATACAAGCATTAAAATATTCGGTCCTAGACCCTTCTTCCCCCTTCCCACACCCGCCAATACTCAAAAAAAAAAAAAAATCTGATGATATGTGAAATTCATTAAATCTGAAAGTATATTGTGATCAAGAAAACAGTGCTTTACGTGATGAAGAAAGAGAAAAAATACAAATAAAATAAAAATTACAATAAGGGAACACTAATTAGCATAGAAAAAAAGTAAGGTCCAATGGCCAGGGAGGACAGAAAAAAAAAAAACTGGACGGCTGGAGAAAAATATAAAATCTGCACGGGTTTCAGGCTCCTCTAGGCATTCTACCTAATATAAATGACCTCAATCAGTCCTCATGGTATTCAGGATTCTCATGGAAGAACTTGATGGTGACGGTCATGTGGACTTTTGGACTTTAATCCATCAATGTAGGGACATCACAGTGCTTTGATCAGGTGGTGGTGGCTGCACAGGTTGTCACCCCAGAAAACCGGAAAAAGAACAGAAGAGAAAGTAGGGGTTAGTACGGATTTTGGAGCCATCATGAATAATCATGATAATTAATTGAATATTTAGAGCTTTAGGATTAAACTAAGATGAAGCTATGAGGAAGCCATGTTAAAGTAATGTGTTTTCAGCAGTTTTTTAAAGTGCCCCAGTGTATTAGCCTGGCGAATTCCTATTGGCAGGCTATTCCAGATTTTAGGTGCATAACAACAGAAGGCCGCCTCACCACTACTTTTAAGTTTAGCTCTTGGAATTATAAGCAGACACTCATTTGAAGATCTAAGGTTACGATTTGGAGTGTAAGGTGTAAGACATTCTGAAATATAAGAAGGAGCGAGATTATTTAAGGCTTTGTAAACTATAAGCAGGATTTTAAGGTCAATTCTAAATGACACAGGTAACCAGTGTAGTGACATCAGAACTGGAGAGATGTGCTCAGATTTTCTTTTCCTAGTTAAGATACTAGCAGCTGCATTCTGCACTAGTTGCAGTCGATTTATGTCTTTTTTTGGTAGTCCTGAGAGGAGAGCGTTACAGTAATCTAGTCGACTGAAAACAAAAGCATGGATTAATTTCTCAGCATCTTGCAATTTTATAAGGGCTCTAACTTTTGCTATAATAAAACCAAAGGGGAATGATTAAATACAGTTTAGACGAAATGACAATGAATATTCTGTCTTAGAGTTTCTTGTTGAATGAGGTAAGAAAACAGCAGATGGATATGGCTGATTTCACGCTGTCTAGAGGAATAGAGAGCGAGTCCGACTCACCAACAGGATCAGTTGGAGAACCATTGGGCCGTACAATGAAACCGCCACATCCTCTCGGGTATTCACCTTGCCATTTCTTTCTTTTGGGTGACTACCCCACAAATAGTGGACATCCCTAGGTGAGATTTGTCTCCAATGTCTTTCTTAGCTTTGCTGTTTCCTTTCTTCCCCCTCTTTTTGGTTAGCGGTTGTCATTTTAAAAAAAAAAGTTTCCTGCTAAAGGTCCCATTTCCTGCCCTGGTAGTCATAGTAACATAACCCCTGCCCTAGGAAGCTGGAGATCCTACCAAGCTCGGTCCTCCAACTTAGCCATCAACTACTATGCCTGAATAGATTCTCCTTCAGCATTCTCAAGTTTCTATAATATAGTGCCAGCAGCCAAAAGGAAGGAAGACAGATTTGAATTCTATGTAGTCTTGCTACAAGACTGAGAAGTAGTGTGCTAATTCTTTGTGTAAAAATGTAATTTTTGATTTCTATCCTTTTTATTTTCATTGGTGAAAACTACCTAGACTTTATTTTTTGGGGGAATTTTTCTTCTTTATGTTCCTGGCGTTTACATTGTAAAAATTTGTAAATAGCTCTTTTCTTGCATCTGTTTGCATCTACTTATTTTTATGTGTCATTGCTGAACTGACTGAATATTGGGACCCTTATTTTTTGATTGCTGTTTTAACACTTTGTTGTAATAAAGGATGGTTTTGTTTGGACCCTATTAAGTCACTCACTACTGTCTTTCTTGAACTACTAGATTCCAAGGTTTCCAGGTCACGTTGGTGTTCAGGAAGCAGGGGCATCACAATTACCATATGATTAAAGGAGTCAAAAGCCAGGAAATCTAAATGAAGCAGAAAAAAAATGGGAATCCAAAAAAACACATGAAATGCGGAATCTCCAATTACACTGGAATAAATACTCCAATACTAGCTGTGAGTAGAACACCACTGTTACGTTTTGGCCAGGAATTATTTCCTGATTAAGTAGATTATGATTTTTTTGTCATTTCTGTTTTTGAATTGTTATTTTTCATGTACTGTTGTCATTTACAATTTTATTAATATTGTTTTGTTTAAATGTTTTTTGGTGTTTATGTACTGTATATACAGTATACATCTCATGAATATATTCAATGTTTTCTGTGGATGTAATTCCAAGAGGTGGGGTCACCTTGACGCTGCCTTTATAGGACCGCCCACAACCTTTATATTCCAGGAAAGGACTAAGGCCCTGCAGAGAATCACTGGTGTTTGTGGAGTTTAAATATATATATATATATATATATATAAAAATCTTTTAAGATTTCCTTGGTTTGTTATTATTTTTACTTGGATTTGGTTTCTGATTACAGGATTAGATAATTAGTGTTATTACTCTTGGGTTGCATTTTAGGAAAATTTTGCTTTATTTTTACCCTTTGTGGAAGCCAAACCCAGACACAGACAGATGGACACCTCCATGTCTACAAAAGCACATGTTTAATGAACAAATACATACAATGCCCCATACACAGCACACGGTGCCCCTGCTCCAATCACCCTCTATAGTCCTTCTCAAGGTCCTTCAACGCCTCCACTCCTCTCCACCGAGTTCGGTCCTCTTCCTCCCGACTGGAGGGAGGCGCTCCCTTTTATATCCACCTGGACATACTCCAGGTGCTCTCTGATGGACTTCCTGTGGCACTTCCTGGTGTGGCGGAAGTGCCGTATGAGCACCCGGAAGCACTCCGGGTGTCCTCAGTTTTCCTTCCGCCTGCACCTCCACATGTGGCAGAAGCGCTACCGTCCAAGGCTCCACAATTGACTGGGCACCCCCTGGCGGTGGCCACGGGCCCTTACAGGATTGAGCTTCCATGGTCAGACCTCGTGGCCCTCAAACCAGGCAGGGCGGCTGCCCTCTCGTGGTCCTGGGGAAGCACAGGCCCCAGCCGAACACCACCCCTTTTATCCATTTGGCTTACCATTTTGCTCTTCTTTTGCTTATTTAATAGTATGGAGACTTTCAAGAATAGATCCCCAGTCTTTTGAGTTTGTGGCCTGGCTGCTTGAGAGTGTGGAAGATGAATGTTCTCTTCGTTCCCTTGTACTAATTCATGTCTGAGAAGTAAGCTTTACAAAACCATGTAAAAGAATGCTTTGTTTTAGCAAACAGAAAAATATTTGTGCAAAGGACTCAAGGTCTGAGCATTCCACACATGAGTCTGCCTTATCACGTTTTCCCTTAGCTTACATCGGAACGCCATAACAAAAGGAGCCAAGAAATCAAGTTATACAAGGGACATTAAAGGGGCTCAAGGTTTGTGTATAATAAATGTGTTGACTGTTGCATTTTATAATGATATTAAATCACGCATTCAAGGGGTATAAAACTGGACCCCACCCAACAGACGGGGTTCAGAAGAGCCCTGACGCTGTCATGTACATTTGATTGTCTGCTTTTCTGAAACTCTTCTCACCGTGACTCTGAAAAATAAAGCTGCTTTATAACCGCACCTGCTGTCTGGTCTGAGTTTTCGTCCACAAGAATGACTGGTGAGGGTCTGTGTTTGGGTTATTTTGAAGCCTGTTCACCTCTTTTTGAGTTTGTGTGCTTTAGACTCATTACACCCAGCTGCATAATCTGGTGGTCCCATTGGCACCACATACTGGGGACAGAACAGAAAAACGAAACTAAAACACAAGAACTTATCATAATGCATAACTGAAACATACCTCATACACAACATTATATATAAAAGTAAAATTCAGAAAGAACAAACCCAGAAGCAAAATTTAAAACACAATACACAAAATAAAATGTAAAAAAACACAAACAGTTTAAACAAAGGAAAATTAAACTTGAGCCCTGGCAGTAATCCTGTTTAAAACGTAACAGAGTTTACCCTACAATAGCCCCCTGGAGCCCTTGTATTGGAGTAAATGGAATAAAAGATACTTAGATGGATGGTTATCTCTTTGTATTGACTTTGTTTAATACAGATTGACAATTGCATATCCAGTTCAAGCCATGACTTAAGCTGGAGCCAAATAGCCTCTTTAATCTTACCTTTATTCCAAATGCACAACCTACATTGTTATGTGCCAGATCACACTTTTTTTCCTATATACTATTTTTAAAGATAGTATGGACACTATGCTTTTTAAAAACAAGAATGCCAGATCAATCACCATCACTGTGGGTCCATACATGAGCCAATTCACTTTCTTGTTTTATATTCTACAGATGTGAAAAGAACTAATCGGAATGCATTGAGAGTTTTGGAAAGCCATTCATTGCACAAAAGAAACATATCAGGCCATAGTTTCAGTCCACAGTCTTCCAGTGCATCCATTGCAGAAACAGGAAAGTGCAGAAATAAATCTGTAATTCACTTTGTATTAAGAAGTCTGCTAAATAAATACATGCAAATGAAATGTACAGTTTGCTTGTAGCAAAGAAAAAGATAATTGTTCAAAGCTCCCAATGTGGTTTTCTTCCAATTCTCCTTTGAAGTCAGCTACTCTGAAGCATTCTCTTAAAGAGCATTTTTTTTAAATACTAATCCAATTTAGGAATTAGACTATATGAAGTCTCAAGGCTCTGGAAATGTCATGTGACACAATTGCTTCATGGCTTCCAAAGGTATAGCTCATCTACAGTAGCCAATTCATCCATTTTTCTACACCTAATTATTCAAATAACAGATCACAGATGACAAAATGTATTTTGGGAATATTTTGGTTACAGGGCAAAAACCAGTATGTCTGTTCATACTAAATTTAAAGTCAGTACATTAATCCACTCTACAACGCTTATCGTGTCTGTGTCACGGGGGCTAACTAAATATGCTCGTATGTCCCTTTTCCTCGTCGCTTGTGCCAACTCCTCCGAGGAAATACCAAGGTGTACCCAAGCCAGCTGGGAGATAAAATTTCACCAGCATGTCCTACGTTTACCCCAAGGTCTCTTCCCGCAGGTGGACATCCCAGAGGCATCCTAATCAGATGCCCGGAGCACCTCTACTGACACCTTTTTGAGGCAGAGGAGCAGCAACTCTGTTTTGAGTGTCTGTCCTCTTCACCTTATTTATATGGCTAAGTCCAGACACTTTTTGAAGGAAACTAATATTCACTGGTTGTATCTGTGATCTTCTCTTTTAAGTCACTGCCTAAAGCTCATGGCCAAAGGTGAAGGGTAGGACTGCAGATTGATCAGTAAATTGAAAACTTTGCTTTTTGGCTGAGCTCTTTCTTCTCCATGACTGACTGCTTCAATCAGCCTTCCATCTCTAATTCCCTTCTTTAACTCGTGAACAAGACTCTGAGATACTTTTACTCCTGCACTTGAAGTAGCATCTCCTCCCCAATCTAAAGTGGGCACTTCATGAGCTCAAACTTAGAGGTGCTGATCCTCATCTTGACAGCTTCACACTTGGCCACAACCTGCCCCAGTGCGCACCTAAGGTCACCGCCTGATGAAGCCAACAGGACCACATCATCTGCAAAAAGCATAGATGCGATACTGAGGTCACCAAACTGGACCTCCTTCACATCTTGGCTGCTCCTAGAGTTCTTTTCTTAACGTGCCCTAGTGGTTCAGTTTTATTGTTTACCTTGTTGTTTTCTCTCTTTTGACCCTGACCTAGTCCAGTTATTATTTTTTTTTATTTACAACTTATTTGCATTACTTTTGCATTGTTTTTTCATCCTCTGGTTATTTACTCTTCTCTCACAACAAACTTCAGAGACATTGTGCTTCATAGCAGTGTTTCTCAACCGTTAAGTATTTGCAACCTGAGTTTTCACAACAGTTTTAATCGCGCCCCCCCCCCAACAATTTTTTGAAATGTAGATGCATATTTAATTATACCTACTTAACTTTTATCGACATTTTTCTAACTCCATATTTATTGTTCTAGTATCAGAATGTAGTTTAAGTTAATTTGTTTTGGTTTCAACAGATGTTTTTTTCCATATTTTTGATTCTTGTTTTCTTTTTTTCACATCTTCGCACACAACTTTTTGTTATTTCGCACCCCCCTAGGGGGGCCCGCCCCACAGGTTGAGAACCACTGCTTCATAGCATTGTGATTCATAACACCTGGTCTGTGCGTGTTTCTTGTCGATTTTTTCTTTCTGCTGTTTTTCATAGATAATGTCATTAACTATTTATGTGTTTTTGTCTTTGCTATACTATACAATAATATTTATGGATATTGGGCTGTTTATTAATAATTTTATAACTTTGTAATATGTTAGCATTGTATGCATTAGTTTTCGTTATCTGCCCTGTCTCTTGCATGAGCCCAAGGAGTCAGGCCCACCTGATTATGCAGCTTTGGGACTGACTCTGGTAGTATAAATGGAGAAGATGTTGTTCTCATAGCAGCTTCATCTTTGCTGTTTTGGGATTCTTGTTTTTTTGCTTAACAATTCTAGTTTTGATAACTGTATTTCAGCCTTTGACCCTTACATCATTTTAAAGGTACTGCCTCTGGATTTTGATTTTGGCAATGTTTTGTGTTTACAACTCAGCCAACCTATCAGACTTTGAAAAACACGGTACCTATAATACATATCCATTATATAATTAACCCATTAAAAATTTCTCTCAGTAGATGTATATAGCGAATGAGTATTGTTCAACCCCTCAACGCTACTACCCACCTAATAAAACAACAACAAAATAGTATGAAAAATTATTTTAGTAAAATATGAAAAGATCATCAAGAGGACGAGTGTTTTTTCTGCTACACAATCTACCACTGCACTGTGCTGCGTATACTGAATGGTTTTTGTACTGACATTTAAAAAACATGACATGATCAAATCTTCCCTCACAGATGGGTGCACATTAGTTGTGTTCTACTGCATGGCAGCCAACCTTTTTCTCTTGGGTCTAAAGTTAGTTTGTCATATCCTGATGTCCACCAGCTGGAAGGCTAGTTCCCTTATTGCCTGGCCATCTTCACATGTCTCTTTTGGTCCTCTATGAGTCTATGCTGTACTGTGGTCCATCTGGTCCTGTTCCTATGAGTCTAACTGAGTTAATTTGTGATAATTTAGTCTTTAATAACAACGTCCATGTATTATCTTTGTAAGGAATTGGTACAAAAAGATCAGTTTCAGGCCATGGAGGGACAAGTTAGGAACATCTCAAACACATCAGAATTTAAATAAAGTCTAAGAAACATCTAGAGAAGCTTAGAAAAAAATATAAAACTTTATATTCCTCCACTGTAGCATTATATTTAAACTGAATGCCAACTTTTATTTTTTAAAAAGTCTTCTAGGTGATGCAGCCCAGAATATCTACTTTCATATCTGAATGAAACACCCCTCATTTAGAAAATACGTCCCCAATTACAACAAACATTTATCTTTTCAGATAATACGCTTTATTTTTGGAGATGATGCATCTGGTTAGATTGCACTTCATGGCACCATAGTGTAGGCAGCAATAGCAAAGTCCCTCATTTCCATTTTATTGATACTTTCCCCAAATGCCTGACAATTTAAGCTTAAGATAATGAGCAACTTGACAAAATACACAGTGGCTGTTTCGGTATCTCCACGGGAGGGCGCAAGTACTTCAAAATAACTGTAATTACACAACGTCGGAACGACTAAAACAAAACATGTTAAACAATCTAGTAAAACGTCATTCATATGTACAGTAACCACCTCTCCACCTCCAACAGGAATTAATATAATCACCAGGTGAATCAGACAATGCAAGTAGTTTGGAAAGTAGCAGACAGGGTGGTGAGGTGGCTTAGTGGTTCACACTGTTGCTTTAAATCTCTTTGTGTATTTGACACATTCTCACTGTGGTCACATTGCTTTTTTTTCCTGAATAAACTGGTTTATTCCATCATGACAAACATACAGTTGTGCTTGAAAGTTTGTGAACCCTTTAGAATTTTCTATATTTCTGCATAAATATGACCTAAAACATCATAAGATTTTTACTCAGGTCCTAAAAGTAGATAAAGAGAAACCAGTTAAACAAAAGAGACAATAATATTATACTTGATCATTTGTTTACTAAGGAAAATGATCGAATATTACATATTTGTGAGTGGCAAAAGTATGTGAACCTTTGCTTTCAGTATCTGGTGTGACCCCCCTTTGCAGCAATAACTACAACTAAACGTTTCCGGTAACTTTTGATCATTCCTGCACACCGGTTTGGAGGAATTTTAGCCCATTCCTCCATACAGAACTGCTTCAACTCTGGGATGTAGGTGGGTATACAGCCCGGACACAGACAGGTTGACATGATCTTTCTCCACACACGCATTTATTTACAATCTTATTTGCAGTAGTTCAGGGCACATTCCCAGTGCTGCAGCACCAATCACCCCTTCAAGTCCTGGCCAACACAATGCCTTGCTCAGTGTTCAGACCGCCTTCACTCCTCTCCTCCGAACTCCATCCACTTCCACCCAACTCCAGCCATCGAATGAAGGGAGGTGGCCCCTTTTATACACCCCCGAATGGGCTCCAGGTGCTTCCTGAGGATCCTCCGCCAATACACCCACGTGTGGCGGAAGCACCAGCTGTGTAACCGGAAGCCCTCCGGGTGTCCCTGATCCTCTTCCCCCCCAGCACTTCCTGGTGTGGCGGAAGTGCTAAAGTCCAGGGCTGCCCCAAGCCCTCTACCCGTGGCCCCCAACACAACAAGGGTGGTCTCCCCCTCGTTGCCTGGAGGAGCCACAAGCCCTCCTCCAGTCCTCCTGGGTGTCCCGACTGAGTACCACCCCCAGCCGTGTGCCACACATGATACTACCACCAGCATGTTTCACAGGTGGGATAAGGTTCTTATGCTGGAATGCAGTGTTTTCCTTTCTCCAAACATTATGCTTTTCATTTAAACCAAAAAGTTCCATTTTGGTCTCATTCGTCCACAAAACATTCTTTCAATAGCCTGTCCACGTGATCTTTAGCAAACTGCAGATGAGCAGCAATGTTTTTTTTGGAGAGCAGTGGCTTTCTCCTTGCAACCCTGCCATGCACACCATTGTTGTTCAGTGTTCTCCTGATGGTGGACTCATGAACATGAACATTAGCCAATGTGAGAGAGGCCTTCAGTTGCTTAGAAGTTACCCTCGGGTCCTTTGTGACCTCACTAACTTTTACACACCTTGCTTTTGTAGTAATCTTTGTTGGTCGCCCACTCCTGGGGAGGGTAACAATGGTCTTGAATTTCCTCCATTTATACACAATCTGTCTGACTGTGGATTGGTGGAGCCCAAACTCTTAAGAGATGGTTTTGTAACCTTTTCCAGCCTGATGACCATCAACAGCTCTTTTTTTGAGATCCTCAGAAATCTTTTTTGTTCGTGCCATGATACACTTCCACAAACATGTTGTGAGGAGCAGACTTTGATAGATCCCTGTTCTTTAAATAACACAGGATGCCCGCTCACACCTGATTGTCATTCCATTGATTGAGAACACCTGACTCGAATTTCACCTTTAAACTAACTGCTAATCCTAGAGGTTCACATACTTTTGCCACTCACAAATATGTAATATTCGATCATTTTCCTCAATAAATAAATGACCAAGTATAATATTTTTTGTCTCATTTGTTTAACTGGTTTCTCTTTATCTACTTTTAGGACTTGAGTGAAAATCTGATGATGTTTAAGGTCATATTTATGCAGAAATATAGAAAATTCTAAAGGGTTCACAAACTTTCAAGCACAACTGTATATTAAGGTAGTTGGCAACTCTATATTGGACAGATGTCTGTAAATGTGTCCAGCAATGGACTGGCACTCCACTCATTGTTGTTTGATCCAGCTCTCTGCTACTGGTATAACCATTGGATTAGTATAATCCTGTAGTGGGAAAGTGGGCTCAGAAAATGACCAAATGAATAGAACTTAATGAAAGACAATGGTGCATTGGAGGGCTCTGATTATACACAGAAGTCAGTTTCCATTTGACAAATATTTTTGGTGAAATTTTAAACTTTCCTGCATAACATCAATGGTGTGAACTCTACCCATCTTGTTGTGTCCCTTGGCATCATTAAAAGGCAGCACATTTCTTGAACTATGCTCTGGCATTTTACCTTCTCTAACCTTGTAAAAGTCCTTTTGAGAGTTTAGAGTTTAGTTCTTTGGATTACAAAGTTTTTTGAGTATTTTATGATTTTTTTGTTCTGTTCTCATAGCTTGGATGCCATTGCTTGCATTTTTCTGTTTATCTGTACTTTGACACCAACATGCTTTGACCATTCTTCTAGATCAGGGGTGGGCAATGTTGGTCCTGGAGGCTTTTGTTCCAACCCAGTTTCTTACTGAGAAGTCAATTATTGATGATGAAGCACTTTTTTTGCTGAAGTGACATTTTGATCTTTCATTTTAGTGGGCTTGGATTTTAAGCTAAGGTTCCCCACCCTTAATTGCTTATTTCAGTCTTAAACAGCGGCATTCATTGTTTTTAATGGCTCCTTATTTAGTAATAAGATGTAAATGACAAAGCAGCCAGCAGTTCTCCATCTAGTTTCTTTACATTTACATCTGTGTGTTCATCATGCACTGTTTGATTTAATAAAAAACTTAATAGAAAAATGTGACAGACTGACAAAGATACATTTTAGGCTTCAACTAATTTGGGTCACATCCATGGAAAGGAAAAATCTATGATATAAGAACCTTACATTGTAGACTAACAAGCCATAAAATTAAATAAGGTCTGAGATTAGCAAGGATTGGTTTCTAATTATGCAGGGGTTGGGATGAACACCTGCAGCTACTCTGGCCCTCCAGGACCGACATTGCCCACCCCTGTTCTAGATTGCAGACAATCTTTTCTTTACCTCTACTTTCTTATCAGTGCTCTTTGTCATTTTCCACAATGTTGTAAACAGGTGAGGCAAACAGGGCAAAACAGTTGAGAGGTCTCTGTAGAGAACCACAAAATGAAGCCAGAGCTTTCACAGGCCTCCCTGAAGGTAGGTCTCACCCCAGGTCGGATGAGAAAGGCCATTGCATTAAGCTGCTTTGTAATGTTCACTGAACTTTTTCAGGGCCTTTTGAGTCTTGCGGTGTGGAGTATTATCTTGCTGAAAAAGCCTATTTACAAATGGGCACACCTGATCACTAACAATATTCATGTATCCTGTGTCTTTTAACTGTTTTTCTCTTCATATGAAAAAAGCCCAATGTATGTCATAATAACTCCCAATACACCACCATCAGCCTCCATTCATCATATCATGGAATCAATCCTCAATGTTATGGTATTCAGTGTTTTTGCTGCGTAGCCCAGTCCTGGACTGAGTGGAATGTAGTAAAGTTGTCAGCTACTCTACCTCACCCATGACAAGGGTCAGCCAAGCTTTGTGGTCTCAGATCCCTGTTTGACCACCTCCACTGCTCTCAGCAGTTTGCCCACCATAACTATGCACAAGACTACACAGGTCTGTTCTCAAACACAAAACCATCATTGTAACTATAAGGCTATCTTTCATGAACATTCTAGTAGGACTGTTCTGTTCTGATTAAACTCATATCTCATCAACTGAATTGCACACACCATTCATGGAAAAACAAAAACAGGATAGGACAAGCACATGCATATAACGTATAGTTTGCCAAATATCCTCACTTAATATTATTTCGCAATTAATTTAGATAGTGATGAATTATGCATAAAGTTTAATATAATCAAATATAAGACAACTGCTCTGTTTTGCCTTGTTTTTATGTAGTCAGTTTAAAAATCCTGTGTGAAATATTTGAATTGTTTCTCTCTCATATGCAATATATAGATACATATACACTGCCTATAAAAATTGCTTTCAAAGTTTTCACATTTTATTATTATACAACATTGAATGATTTTGTGTTCATTTTAACTTTTTTGATATTGATCAACAATCAAAGCCTTTAATGTCAATGTGAAAACAGATGTTGGCAAAGTGTTCTAAATTAATTACAAATAGAAAACACCAAATAGATGATCACAGACGTATTCACCTCTTCGAGTCTGTATTTAATAGATGCACCTTTGGTAGCCATGACAGCCATTGAGTCCATGTGCAGAGGTCTCTACCAGATTTGAACTTCTGGACACTACATTTTTCGCCATTTCTTCTTTGCATAACTCATTAAGCTCTGTTAGGTTGCATGAGGATTGAGAGTGAGCAGCCTTTTACAATTCTGGCCACATATTCTCAATTGGATTGCAGTCTGGACTCTGAATTGGACTCTCCAAAACATTTACATTGTTGTTTTTAAGCTTTGGTTTTATGCTTGTGGTAGTTGTCTTACTGGAAGAGAACTCTTATTCCAAGGTGAATGTCACCTGAAGACTTCATCAGGTGTTCCTCCAGGATTTCCTGTATTCATTTTACTCTCTACCTTCAAGAGCCTTCTGGAGTCTGCTGCACAGAAGCATTCTCGCATCATAAGGCTACCACCATCATGCTTCATGGCAGGGATGGTGTGCTTTTTGTAATGTGCAGTGTTTCAACCATGACATTTAGCAACTGGCCAAAACAGCTCAATTTTGGTCTTATCAAATGACAAAACCTTCTTCCAGCTTACTTCAAGGTTTCCCATGTGCTTTGCACTAAACTCAAACCACTATGTGATGTGCGGTTTTTAACAGTGGCTTACTCTTTGTCACTTTCTAATAAAGATGTTACTGGCAAAGCACCTGAGCAGCAGCTGTTGTCTGCACATTCTCTCCAATCTTTATCCACTGTAGCTTAGAACCCCTTCAGTTTTGAAAGGTGCTTTCCCTCTCTAATCATCTTCTGACATGATCGCTCAAATTATGTGGACAGCCTGCCTACTGTAGGAAGATTTACAGCTGTGCCATACTCTTCCATTTTTTAGTGATTGATTTAACTGGACTCCTAGTGTATTTCTAGGGTATTCAGTGACATCAGTATTTTCTTGTTTCCATCCTCTGACTTGTGCCTTTCAATAATCTTCACTGAGTTGCTTGGAGTGTTCTTTTGACTTCATTGTGTATGGCCTCACCTCAAGTTGGACATATACACTACAAGTAATTGACACTCCTTGACCCAGACTGATGATCACCACAGAGCTGATTATGGGACTTCTAAAACTAATTGACTGCAGCAGCGATGATTTAGGAGTGTCAGGTAAAGTGGTGAATACTAATGTGATCAATGATTTTGTGTTTTATATATATATATATATATATATATATATATATATATATATATATATATATATATATATATATATTTACAATTAATTTAGATCACTTTCCAAAGATCTGTTCCCACTATGACATTAAAGAGTCTTTTTTCCTTTAATCTGTGTCAAAAATGCCAAATTAAACCCATTGTAATTTAATGTTTTATAAAAATAAAATGTGAAAACGTCTATGCAGTGAACAATTTTTACAGGCACAGTAAAAAGCAAAATATCCTTTAATATATTATCAAACATTTACATTTGCTTATTTGGCTGACACCTTTATCCAAGTCAACTTACAACATTGATGATGCAATTGGTTACATTTCTTTAGGTTTTCCAAATAAGCAGAGGCAGGTCAAGTGACTTGCACATGAGCCAGGCGAGTGTCTTATGATGAAGAATTCTATCCATCTCTCCATCATCCCAGAGCACTTTTGAGGAGCAGACACAGATGGCAGCATCTAGGGAAGTTTAGTTGCTAACAGCCTCTCTTATTTCCTGGATGATAAAGTTCACTGATGTCACTACTGGTTAGGCCATGGAGGTCCTACCTCTTCTGTTTATACAACACTATTGCTGGAAGCTGGCATTCATTTTGAACCAGAAAGCAAAGAGCACATAGCTTCAAAGAGGAGAACCAAACCCCATAGACTAAGGCATGGATATCTGCCATTATTTCGCCAGAACTTTCCTTTCTTTTTCCTAGTTTTTGTTTTGCGTTAACCCGATCCACAACACTTTATTTTCTCCTTCTTGTCCTTTGTTATACACTATCTATTTATCTATCTATATATACAAATTCATCTTTTTTCTTAGTATGGGTGTAACGGTGCGGGTCAGCTCCATGTTACCTCTTCGTTCTTGCAAGTCTCTTGAACCCACCACCACTGATAACATTTCCGAGCGATGAGCTTGTTAAATGAGGACACCACATGAAACAAGGGGAATGTGCAAAGTGTTCAGTGGTTTTATTTTAAACAATCTAACAAAACAAGTGTCCATAAAGTGCAGTGCTTTAAAAAAAGTTGAGTAAATAAATAATCCATAAACACAAAGCAGAGGTGGAGGTTGAAATTCAAATAAATAAATCCATTAAAATGATGAGGTTAAAAGCCGGAGAAAAATGATAAAAACAGTGAGCCTCAATGCTTCCCTTTAAAAACTGGCATCTCCTCCGCTTGTCCCATTTGGTCCATGCTGTGTAAGGACACACCCGCCGACAGGTAGAGTCAACTTTCTTAACCTGGCTCCGTTCTCTTCCGCCCTTTCTTCGCCGTCTGCAGGGAAATCCGACGAGGCCCACACATCTTCCTTTCTCCTTACCTTAAGACCTTGCAGTGAGACACTGTCGCTCAGTCTGCTGCTTTTCCCCAAGAAAGTTCTCAGTAGGAGCACCCCTATCATAGCCTCCAGTTATCGTGGCCCTGAGGCTCATTCCTGCCTCACTCCATATGCCCAGGTGCTTTCTCTCTCTCCATCTCTGCCTCTCTGTCTTCCATTTCTCTTTCAACCTCCTTCTTCTTCTTCTTCTTCTTCTCTCGGTCACCGGCCAGTCTGTTTTTCTCCGCTCTGCCTTTTTTCCTAACTCCTTTTTTCTCTCTTGCACTCACTCTTCCCTTTTTGAAAGTGGAGACATGGCACAACTGCGGCAATCAGCAGCTTCTGGCAGCAATTAGGGTTGCGGACGATCCGACACTTGTGCACTAAGTGCACGGCTGTCCACTCCTGCATCACGCATGGGAAACGCTCTTGCCACACTACCACACCTCCCCCCACACAAAGACACAAATGTGGCGATTATTTATTTAAAAGATGCCAATCAGCCGCAGACCTTACTTTACCACGGTGGGGAGCAGCAGAAGCAAGGCAAAAAGCTGCCATGGACCTAACTCCACCACGCATACATAATGATGCTCACTTACACTGGGCTAGTTTAGAGTCACTAGGGCATATTTTTTGGCTATTGGGTACCTATCTGCAGTAACAGGTGTTGTTCCAGATTCTGACTCTATGACTCTCTGACAGAATGCTTCCATGATTTACCTACACAATGTCACACGTGTACATGGAAGGCAGCTAAAGGGCTTGAATGAGGGTAATTCCAAATCAGACCGGGATGTGGCAGAGTGCACTGATTCTTTTTCTCGCTTCCCTGCAGACCATTCACTGGAAATTCCACCTGGCCCTGGTGACGTCACTTCCGGGTGCAAACCTATAGATGAAGACCTTTCCGGTTCTGGCCCCCTTGATGTCATATCCGGGCCCGAGCCTATTGTTGAAGACCCTTCCAATCCAGGCTCCTTTGACACCACTTCCTATCCTGTCCTTTAAAAGCCTCACCTTTCCCCTACTCCCTCAGTTCTGGTTTGGACTCTGATTTGTGCACACCAGTGCTATCTTTGTTGTTTGCAATTTTGCAGCCAGGGAAATAATATATGGGTGGCTGCCCCAAACCTTGCTATGGCTCATGATCAAGTTTGTGACAACACGTACACACTGTATTAAGAGAATTGCCTTAACAAATTAGTCATACTGTATGTCAACTGCCCAATTGACTCATTTAAAGATTTAGTCATTTAGTAGCATTACAAACAAGACACAACTTACAAGATTTACATTCCCGTATAATCAAGGAAGCATCAGCTCAGTTAGAACAGAGAGGTGTCTGACAACAGTGATGTGTTATGAGTGCCAACAATTTTGTCTAATTGTTCTAATATTCTTGCTTTTTTAGGCAATGAGAAAACAAACCAATGATCATGGTCTCTCTTTTTCTGTCTTGTTCTTGCACTCCTTAAGGTTGTATTTCTGTAGACACTGCATGAAAAGGTCTACCACCCACTAGAGTCCCTTGTCATCTTACGCTGGCATGAAGGGCTCACACTCACTCTTGGTGGCATCCATTCCCCTGGCAACATTTTTTGAGCCAGAAACTGTGTGTGTGCGTCTGTGTGTTGATCCTAGTAATTCAATTTACTTTGTATTTTTGTGTATATAATTTATAATAATCAAATATATTGTAATATTATGTTGCATATTCCGATTTGATATATTATAGCCAAATCAAATCAAATACAATATACAAATAATAAGTTTAACTGAAACCAATATAATCAAATGTCATCCAACATACTGCAATCTAATCTAAATATACAAGTCTCATTTGATTGTTATTATGATAATATAATCTCATTTCATTTGAAATTGTTTGCTCTATCTATTTATTTGCCTGACTGAGTTAATATTAATTGCTGCCTGCAGTCTAACCATACAGCACAAACAAGGCCTGTACATGGCATTCTAACCCAGAGTCAAGAAATTTGGTAAAGACTATCAATCTAACCACATGTCTATCAATCAATGAGATTAATAAATTAATTTGTCAGCTAATCTGTTAAAATAAATCAGTCCCTAAATAAACCAAAATCTCAATCAGCCAATCACTTATTTTTTTCAGTGTATTGTCATGCCAGTTGTTTTGAGTATCTTTGAGAAGCAGAATATGTAGCAGTATTATAGATGGATATTTAATATTTGATGACCTTCTGACCAGTCATCTCTCCCTTGCAGGGGAACATGAGAAGATGTTGTTGCCAAGGACGGCCCTCGTAGTCATACTGTCTCCTCTCACAGTCGAAGTCACAACAAATTGCCATCCGTTCAAGTGCCCGATCGCACGGTTAATGAGCCCCGTTCAGTCCGTCTAATTGAATTTTTACTTGTGTTCTTTTATTTAAGCCCCCATTATCAGCTTTATTTATTTTTCTTTATTATGAAACAGTTTTCTCGATGAACTGTTATTGAAGTGTCACATCTCGTTCGCTATAATGTCCCAGGAAATTGGTTTGTTTACTTTGAAAAACTAATCTCTTTTGTCACAGGCGCTTTCCTGGGATGTATAAATAGAAACGAAGTCAGCAAGAGCAACAGGGAAATTGCATTTTTTTAAAGCTTCTTTCAATGACAATAAGGATTCAAAGTGCAATACACTGGAAAGAATATCCTGCTGCCGACTCAGACAGAAATAAAGGAGTAAGAGAGCAAATACAAAGGTGACTGAAATGGGAGGGGTTGTTGAAGGTGAACTGTCTTTACGCCACCCGCTCTCTTGGGGTAAAATACTCGGAAAATAAAGTCAAGACTAAAGAAAAGTGTGATGGATGAGATAGATGAGAAGAAAGCCCTTTTCCCTTGCAACTTAGTCTCTGGTTGTTGCACCGCAAGGTCCAGTTGTCTCTTCACAAATTTCTTCATGGAATCTCCAAGTGCCTCACACATCACCAATATCACTAGTGAACATGGAGTTGTGGCACATTTTGGAGGGAATTTCACCTATGAGGCTACTCTACCCACACCAACAAAATACCCAGAGATTCAGGTCATTGGTAAGAGTGAATTTTAGGGTCTCCTATTATTTGTTCTTTAAGAATAATGATTTTAGATTGTCCCATGTGATTTAGGAAAAAGAAATGAAAGAAAAATTAAAAATAGATTATGGAATTATCCTTTAATATTGACATTGTCACACAAGTAAGGATGTACCTGGTACCCAGGGTAGGGAATTTGAGGTGAATCAGCAGCAGCTTATGTACTCTCCTTTTCTGCCCTCAGCCATGAAGAACTTGAGTGCCTGGATGAACCATGATGTCTCTACACCAGCCTCCTCCCCTGACCCTTCCAGTCTGCTGTCCTTAATAGTCCACCAATTCAGGATCTAACTGAACAAAAAGACACACTAGTGTCACCTAACAGTTTTTCTTCTAAACAACAATATCAAACAGAGTTACCCATGGTGCACTAACTTTTTTGCAAGTTTTTGTGTGCTTTGTTAGAATATAAAATAGAAACAGAGACAATCATTAAAAAGCATCACGCAATAAGAAGCGTTGCCATAGCATAGAGTTTTGGCCAACTATTAGTTTAGGGGCCTCATTCAATACCATTATTCTCCTTGTTTCAAGTTGGAATCTTTACAGCAATGAAGACTAAAGTTTATCTATGAACCTTTGCGATCTTCTTATTACATATGTTTGCTGTTCCTGAACTGCCAGTGCACTGCCATAGATGATATAACCCCAATTTTCCCCCAGTAGTCTCTCTAGTGCCATTAACAGGCTAGAGGATTAACGCTGACACCATGCAACTGAAGTTTGTTATGACCTTGCTGGAGCTTCTTCTTCTCTGCCCTCTATTTCAGTTGTATTCTCTCTGTTTTTGACCATCTTTTGTATTAGTTATTGTAATATGTTTCCTTTTGTATTTATTGCCTTTTTCAGTCATTTCTTTTTATCTACAGGGGTTACAGTATATTCCTGAAAAACCTTGTGGATATGAAAAATGCAGATACTGAAGTATTGAACCTATGGGGAAAATAGGGTTAGGATCTTCAGGGAGAACTGTTGGGGGAAAGACGAGGTTGGGTGGAGATGCTGGCCCTCAACTCTCACCCCTCAAGGCTTGGTAATGATCCTTCCACAAGTTAATCTATGGAAGCCATCTTATGACTTTCACTTCCTCTGTATTCAAGTTGTCATTTCTAGGTGCTAGATCCAAGGACCTCACTAATCCATCCAATTCGTAGTAGTGATGGGTGGTGTGTGCAAAGGGCAGGGACTTAATTAGTGTGGGTTTATGACCCACACTAACTGAGAGCAATTGCAAGCCCAGTCCCATCACAAATAGGGTTCAATGACGGCTTACCCATGCCTGCACAAGGTAAACAATTTAGTGTAACGTATGTGCATCCGTGGAAATCTAAGAGCATCACAGACCTGTTATTCCTTATTTTTACATGTTACTCATGCATGATAGGCCTCTCAAATTTTTTTCTACTGTACATGGCCATGAATGCAACACCCTGCTCTCTGTCCTTGCACCATCCTAGGGCCAATAGCTAAGACCTGATCCATGATTAGGTGAGATTAGGCTGCTGCTGTTGCGAAAAGGGTTACACTTTTATAAATCAAATAAGCAAATCTATGGGTGTGAAATCCACTGACTGTGACGATTTCCTGCATCCATATATATAAAATGGTAAGTGTGTCCTGTCATGCAAACATTCATGAACCTGGGTCTTACAGCTTCATCTTTGTTTCAGTTGAGAGCTTATGCCATGACACACAAAACATGACTCATGAATTGGTTGTGTGGGTATCTCAGCCATTAAAATTTGGGATCTGGTCCTTCTCCCAGGAAGCAGAGGGTCATTGGCACACAGCATCACTGATAGTTGAGAGATGGTATCTGAGTCACAAACAAGTCCACCAACTACATTGCACAGCTCATGCATATTGTCAACTGCAGGATACTGACACTGATCGATGAACTGACATGGCAGAAAGAACAGCAGTGACTATCAGCTCCATAACAGGAACAGAGCGGACACACCTCACCATGCTATGACTGACTGTAAAAGCACCAACATTGCTTTTGGTGAACAACATTGCACAAGCTGTCTCATGCCTGCTTGCGTCTTTGGCACAGATTGGCCTTGTTCATCGCAGCCCATAGATTGACACACCAATCGTTCAAGAAGGTCATACACCAATCCTAATGCCACAAAAAAGAACAAAAAGCCACAACCTCAGCTTGGTGTCAAGCCAAACTGTGATGTTAAACTGACAACGAACAAGAAACAATGAGCCAGAGGTCAGTCTGCGTACAGCCATTGAACAGCGTGCTAACACTCTGGTTCATCACCTGGCCAAACAGACTCCATGGTACAGACGATGACATAGACAATGACAGAGAAATGTCTTCTTGCAAACAACCAGTCCTTCACAACTTCCGATCCCATGCGAGCATTTGTTTTTCATCTTTGGATCAATCTTTATTTGATGAGCACTACTTAGGGCAGTTGCATCACCAAAGTAATATGTGGTCACTGTGGAGCACTGTTTTTCCATGGTGAAAACAGAAGATAGTGTTGCCGGAATTTACAAGTGAAGCTTACTCTACGTCAACCACCATAAGACAATATAACTTCTTGTTATTTCTTATTTCCAACTATACATTGCATTTTCTAGCGTCTCTAGATATGAAGACATTAAAGTTATGATATAAGATATAATATTTAATTTCTCATTTCATTTCAAGGAAAGGTGGCAACCATTTTTACACAGGTAATGTCATCAAAAAAGAGGTGTTCTGAATGCCTGTTTTTTTATTTAATTTTCTTTCTTTTACTTCAACTTTTTTATATCTTTTCATATCTATTATTTACTCTTTTGTCAGATGTATGGCTTGTTTCGCTTTTGTATTTTTAATTTGTTTTTCGATTTTTTAATTAAACAGTTCTTTGATTGGTGCATTCCTCGATCACTCATCTCTGACTACATTTTCAATTGCCTTTTATTTGAGGACCAAAGGTCCACATGGTCCACTAGTTTGTAGTCATTTTATTTTTAATAACTTTTTTCTTTATATATATATATATATATATATATATATATATATATATATAGATATATAGATATATACACTGCTCACAAAAATTAAAGGAACACTTTAAAGAAACACATTAGATACATCAGATCTCAATATGAAGTTGGATATCTATACAAATAACGACAGGGCAATGTCTTAGGAACAAAAGGATGCCAAGTCTTTTAATGGAAATAAAAGTTTTCTGCCTACAGAGGGCTCAATTGTGTAGACACCCTAAAATCAGAGTGAAATGAAGATGTGGCAGGCTGGTCCATTTTCAAAAACTTAATTTCTGCTACTCAAAATGCTTTTCATTATCTTGTGTGGCCCCCACGAGCTTGTATGCATGCTTGACAACGTCGGGGCATGCTCCTAATGAGACGACGGATGGTGTCTTGTGGCATTTCCTCCCAGATCTGTATGAGGGCATCCCTGAGCTGTTGTACAGTCTAAGGAGCAACCTGGCGGCACCTAATGGACCGAAACATAATATCCCACAGATGTTCTATTGGGTTTAAGTCAGGGGATCGTGAAGGCCATTCAATTGTTTCAATTCCTTCATCCTCCAGGTACTGCCTGCATACTCTTGCCACATGAGGCCGGGCATTGTTGTGCATTAGGAGGAAACCAGGACCTACTGCACCAGCGTAGGGTCTGACAATGGGTCCAAGGATTTCATCCTGATACCTAATGGCAGTCAAGATGCCGCTGTCTAGCCTGTAGAGGTCTGTGAGCCGCTCCATGGATATGCCTCCAAGATCATCACTGACCCACCACCAAACCAGTCATGCTAAACGATGTTACAGGCAGCATAATATTCTCCCCGGCTTCTCCTGACCCTTTCACGTCTTTCACATATACTCAGGGTGAACTTGCTCTCATCTGTGAAAAGCACAGGACGCCAGTGTTGGACCTGCCAATTCTGGTATTCTATGGCGAATGCCAATTGAGCTCCCCGGTGCTGTGCAGTGAGCACAGGGCGCAGTAGACATTTGGGCCCTCAGGCAACCCTCATGAAGTCTGTTTCTGATTGTTTGGTCAGAGACATTCACACCAGTGGCCTGCTGGAGGTCATTTTGTAGGGCTCTGGCAGTGCTCATCCTGTTCCTCCTTGCCCAAAGGAGCAGATACTGGTCCTGCTGATGGGTTATGGACTTTCTCCAGCTCTCCTAGAGTAACTGCTTGTCTCATAGAATCTCCTCCATGCCCTTGAGACTGTGCAGGGAGACACAGCAAACCTTCTGGCAATGACACGTATTGATGTGCCATCCTGGAAAAGTTGGACTACCTGTGCAACCTCTGTAGGGTCCAGGTATCGCCTCATGCTACCAGTAGTGACACTGACTGTAGCCAAATGCAAAACTAGTGAAGAAACAGTCAGAAAAGATGAGGAGGGAAAAATGTCAGTGGCCTCCACCTGTTAAACCATTCCTGTTTTGGGGGTCATCTCATTGTTGCTCCTCTAGTGCATCTGTTGTTAATTTCATTAACACCACAGCAGCTGAAACTGATTAACAACCCCCTCTGCTACTTAACTGACCAGATTAATATCCCATAAGTTTCATTGACTTTATGCTATACTCTGATTAAAAAGTGTTCCTTTAATTCTTTTGAGCAGTATATATATATATATATATATATATATATATATATATATATATATATTGTAATAGCGGAGACCAGAGACGTGGAAAGGTTTGGGGCAGCCACCCGTTTAATTCGGTTTCCCGGCTGCAAAAGTCTTTGAGGCATTATAACAGTTGGTACAACAACAGAGTCCAAAACAGAACTGCCTGCCTAAGCAAAGGCAGTGAGCTTTATAGCACAGAGGGCGGAAATGATGTCGTCCTCTGGGCTGGAACTGGAAGTGACATCATCCTTGGGGCCGGAACCGGAAGTGACCTCATCCTTGGGTGGGATTTCCCAGGTAAGACCTGCAGAGAACTCAGAAAGAGCATCAGTGTACCCCGCCCCCCCCGGGCAGATGTATAAACAGTATTGTCTAAGCCCTTCAGCTGCTTCCCATGCACACGTGTGTGACAAGACTCCCCCCTCAGCCCAGACCCGTCGGGTCGGGCGACCTGCACCGAGAGGTCGTGGGCCGGGAGAGGGCATCGGCGTTGGCATGAAGAGACCCCTGTCGATGAACGAGCGTATACTTGTACTGCTGCAGGTCAAGAAACCACCTGTGACCCGTGGATTCGACTCCCTGTGAAGGGCCATCCACTTCAGAGGTGCATGATCCGTCACCAGAGTGAACACGTGACCCAAGAGGTAGTACCGCAGCTGAGTCACCGCCCATTTGATCGCCAGAGCCTCTTTCTCCACCGCCGCGTACCTGGTCTCCCTGTCCAACAGTTTCTGGCTCAGGTACATAACGGGGTGTTCAACACCGTCGACGCTTTGGCTCAACACGGCACCCAAGCCTGTGTCCGAAGCGTCCGTCTGGAGGATAAAGGAGAGAGAAGTTAGGGGAGATTAAGATAGGTGCTGAAGTCAGAGCCCTTTTTAAGTCACTGAATGCAGCCCCCGCTTTGTCAGACCATACCACCGTATTAGGAGCTCTTTTCTTTGTCAAATCGGTCAAGGGCTCCGCTCTCTCGGAGAAGCGAGGCACAAACCGGCGGTAGTACCCGGCCAAACCGAGAAAGGATTGGACTTGCCGCTTGGTTTCTTGGACGGGCCAGGCCATTATGGCTTGCAACTTGGAACACTGTGGCCTCACAGTACCCCGGCCCACTAGGTAGCCCAAATATTTGGCTTCTCTCAATCCAAAGAAACATTTCTTGGGGTTGATTCGGAGCCCGGCCTCCCAATGTCCGTAATACTGCTGTGACCTGCTGTATGTGTTCCTTCCAGGTGCTGGAATAGATGACAACGTCATCCAGATAGGCAGCACAGAACGAGTTATGGGGCCGGAGCACTTTGTCCACCAGACGCTGAAAAGTCGCAGGCGCCCCGTGTAAACCGAATGGAAGGACACGATACTGCCAGTGTCCGCTAGGAGTGCTAAGCGTTTTTTCCTTCAGCGGACTCCGTTAAAGGAACCTGCCAGTACCCCTTTGTCATGTCAAGTGTAGTCAAGAATTTGGCTGGTCCCAGTCTCGAGGAGGTCATCCACACGAGGCATGGGATAAGCATCAAATCGGAAACTTGGTTAAGCCGGCGGAAGTCATTGCAAAACCTCCAACTGCCGTCAGGCTTAGCAATCAAGACGATGGGACTGGACCAGGGACTACTACTTTCCTCGATTACTCCTAGTGCCAGAATGCGCTTGATTTCCAGTTCCAATTCTACTTTCTTTGCCTCCGGGAGTCTGTAGGGTCGCTCACGGACGATCACCCCGGTCAGTCAATATGTAGATGCGCAATCAGAGAGGTCCGACCTGGTTGTTCACTGACCACCTCTGGGACAGAGCGGATAGCTGCTTGAGCTCTTGTTTCTGTCTGGGGATAGCTGCTCACGAAATTAAGGGAACTTACTTCAGCGAAGAGAGAGCAGGGCTGTCCGGAGGAGGGATCGGGATCCCTCTCCTTCCACGGTTTCAGCAGGTTTACATGATATACTCGCTCAGCTGGTCGGCGATTGGGCTGTTTCACCAAATAGTCAACCAATCCCTTCCTCTCCTTAATTTCGTAGGGGCCTAGCCAATGTGCGAGCAGTTTAGAGTGAGAAGTTGGTACCAATACCATGACCGATCCCCGGTTGGAACTCCGGAGAGTCGTGCCACGGTCATAAAGCGGGCCTGTGCTGATTGCCTCCTCTATATGACTTTTTAGAATCGGTCTTATTGCATCAAATCTATCGCGCAATTGGGCGATATATTCCAAAATATTAGTGGAGGGCTGTGCCTCCCCTTCCCAGCCCTCTTTTAAAATATCTAATAAACCCCGGGGTTGTCTTCCGTACAGTAATTCAAATGGAGAGAACCCCGTAGAGGCTTGAGGAACTTCCCGGTATGCAAAGAGGACAAGGGGGAGGAGTTGGTCCCAATTCCTCCCATCCTTGCTGACTACCTTACGTAGCATTTGCTTGAGAGTTTGATTAAATCTCTCCACTAGCCCATCGGTTTGAGGATGATACACCGAGGTTTTTAAATGCTTTATTTTCAGTAACTTGGCAGTCTCCTTGAGCGTTTCCGAGGTAAAAGGCGTTCCTTGGTCCGTCAGGACTTCTCTAGGAATGCCTACCCGAAAAGACTCCTACTAGTTCCGTGCAATATTTTTAGTGGTAGCGGCGCGGAGCGGCTTCAGGGAATCGGGTAGCATAATCCACGAGGACGAGTATATATTTATGTCCTCGGGCTGAGGGTTCTAGGGGTCCTACTATATCAACCCCAATCCTGTCAAAGGGAACGTCAATAAGGGGAAGGGGGACCAGAGGAGCACGGTCCCTCCTAGGAATTTGCCGCAGTTGACACTCCGGACAGGAAATGCAAAAGCGGCGAACCTCCTCGTTAATCCCCGGCCAGAAAAAACGGAGCTTAATTCGCTCTAATGTCTTATCGGAGCCGAGATGGCCTCCAAGAAGGTGGGAGTGTGCTAACTCGCAAACCTGCCCCGTAGGTCCGCGGGACTAGCAACAACTTCCGGACCTTCCCCTCATGTTCAGCGACCCGATACAACAATTCATTATCAATGACAAAGTGAGGTCCCTGTGGCATGGGCAAATGCGTGCGTTGGCCGTTAACGAACCACTGCATTCTTTATGTGTTTCAGAGAGTCGTCATTCCACTGTTCTCTCTTGAAAGAAGCCGGTGTTGCTCTAAACTGAACGAACAATTCAGAGAGGGTCGGTCTGACCTCAAGGGGCGGAGATTCCTCCCTCGCTGCCGGGGCGCTAGTGGATGGCGTAGTAGCCCGCGACGGTCCGGGAGTGTCTTCGTCACTCTCTTGGCCTACCGCCCCACTCCCTGTCGGCTGATTACATGGTGTGGAAGCAGCTTGAGATGAATCGTTGTCATCTATAACGAGGCCATAAGTTTTTCGGGGAATGCTTTCTAAGCTACCGCTGTTACTATTAGACCAGTCTCGCCCGAGGATTACGGGAAACGGAGGATCCGGATGCACCGCTACGGTAAGCTGTCGAAGGGTTCCTCCGAGACATACGTAACACCGGGCGGTATTATGCGCGGATATCTCCGTGTATACATTTTAGACTGGTCTTTTTTAATCCATTGTTGCGGTAGAATAAACGGCGAGCAACGACAGACACGTTACTGCGGAATCGAACAGCGCTGTTATTTCTGTCCATTAATAAGAAGCTCCCCGTATGTTTATCCGCCAGGGATTGCTAAGGGCACACAAACAACCCGCCATTGTCCCCTACGGTCCGCCTTGTTCCCCGACAGGTCGCAAGCCAGATGGCCCGGTGACTTCGGAACAGGCTCTGGATTGCGTGGAAGGGACTGCTTTAGTAGGACATAGCTCCCGGGTAGTCCACAAAGCGGCTGTTCTGCCCTCCCAGGTTTCACAGCCGGCCTCTGGGTTTGCAAGAGCTGTAGCAGCTCGTCCATAGAATGGAATTAAGCCCCAGGCCGGCTGGGCAAAATCCTGGGGTAGCCTTTTAGCAGCAAAAAACAGGCCACTTGCTGCACTATTTGTAAGGGGGTCAACTCGAATGGCCGTAGCCACTCACCCACCTGTTGCCAGAGAGCCATAGCCTGCTCTGACAGCCCTTTGCTTGGGTTAAACTCCCAGTTTAGTATTTCCTTCACCTGCCGGCCTGGGGACAACCCATCGTTAACAGGGACCTTGGTCCCGATGGGCAGCTCGGCTTTCCTGCCAAGGAGAGCATACTGAGCCACTCGTGTGTGTTCCCCAGAAGCCAGCCCACGCCTGTGGGTCCCCTCTACCTTCTCCACGAGATGGGTGGTCAACCCCGGGTTATGCTCATGGAGCAGAGCCTGCACCGCGTCCTTCCTGACCCTCCGGCACTCCCTGCCCGAAACTTCGGCCCGGTACTCACCCACCTGGTTCCGTGAAAGTTCGTGTCCCAGGTTCATTGGGGACACCATCCTGCCGGCTACGCCACTGTAATAAGCGGAGACCAGAGACGTGGAAAGGTTTGGGGCAGCCACCCGTTTAATTCGGTTTCCCGGCTGCAAAAATCTTTGAGGCATTATAACAGTTGGTACAACAACAGAGTCCAAAACAGAACTGCCTGCCTAAGCAAAGGCAGTGAGCTTTATAGCACAGAGGGTGGAAATGATGTTGTCCTCTGGGCCGGAACTGGAAGTGACATCATCCTTGGGGCCGGAACCGGAAGTGACCTCATCCTTCTTCCTTGAAATGGCGGCTCCTGGTGGGATTTCCCAGGTAAGACCTGCAGAGAACTCAGAAAGAGCGTCAGTGTACCCCGCCCCCCCCGGGCAGATGTATAAACAGTATTGTCTAAGCCCTTCAGCTGCTTCCCATGCACACGTGTGTGACAACACATATATATATATATATTTTTTTTTAATTTATTGTTGAATTATTTTATACTCATTTCAGAGTAGGTAATCTAGCAAAAGAGAAGCATGTTGGGCCCAGATAGTATTTGGATTGGAGGCCATCTAGGAAAAGCTTGAGTTACTGCTGGAAGAGATGTTTGTGAGTCCATCAGGAGGAGCTTACCCTGTGGTGTGTGTGTGTGTGTGTGTGAATCCCAATGCCCCAGTGCAGTGGCAGCAACACCATGCTGTAAATATGACACCATCCTGCAGAGGTCTTGACTCTGTGTGGTCATAAAAGTTCTCAAAAAGAGTAGGGTGTGCCCTGATGTCTTGGCTAGCTGACAAAATGGACTTGTCTCTAATCGTTCCCTATCTCCAGATGGTGAAGTATCTCTCAACCAACCAACCTATGACCCTTCTCACAAGCCCGACCAAAGTGTGTGCTGTGAAAAAGAACTGGTTTTCAGCTTAATTGTTTATCACAGAACCCAGAACATCTCAATACATGCATATATATACATACATGCATCTCATTACATACTGTATGTATTGTGATGGATGGATGAAAGCCTTGCCCAGCTGGGATGCCCCTGTATCGGAAGGACCGGAGGAGAGATTGTGTTCTGGGCATTATCTTCCCCAGGACACTGCCACTCTGGCTTGCTGTAGGGCCATGGGTTTGGAGTTTGGAAGTTCCACCCTGCTGGGTCCCGTGGCCACCGCCAGAGAGCGCCTAGAGAACTCTTGAGCCCTTGTATGCAGCATTACTCCTACACCCAGAAGTGCTGCCAGGTGTAGGTCAACATGTACCTGGAGCACTACCTGGGTGCTTTATAAAAGGAGTCAACAGCCTTTACTCCAGAGGCCAGAGTCTGGTGGAAGAGGACGAAGCTTGCTGGAGGAGGAGTGGTGGTGAGCTAAGAGCTAAAGAAAAAAGAGAACCTGTAGTTATCTACTGGTGAACTGTACTGTAGTGGTGGGAAGCTGTTCTCATGTGAAAAACTAAAGGTGTGTTACACCTGCACTTATGTCTGTGCCTGTCACTGTTGGGTAGGTGACTGTCACGCCCCCAGGGGGTCCACAGCATATATACTAACAGGCGCATGCAAATAGGGGACAGCTTAAGGACTCTGATGATTGTAATTCCCCACTGCTCCAGAGGTTGGCACTGCGTCCTAATGCCTTTTCTCTTCCTCCCTCTGAAGAACATAAGACTGATGGCTATAACACTACTGACATCACTGTCTGTCCACCAGGACCCACCTCTCCCTGCCAGAAGGACTTAAGACCAGAACATCCACCATCTTGAAGCAGTTCAATTGAGAACCTGTGTCTGAAAAGATGTCTCTGCAATTATTGCATGTTTTTTTTTTTCCAAACTTCAATTATATGGTGTCACCAAGGTGCTGCCCCAACTCTTTATCAAGATCTGTCTGATTTATTACAATATATATATACACACACATTATATTAGACAAAATAGAGGAATTCCATGTTAGTCACTGGTCTGGACCAATTAAATCTTAGCCACCCATCAAAATGGCATCAGTTGTCAAATGACCACAAAAGAAGGTGCATTGATTCTGCCCTGTTTGTTTTTTCAAGTTTTATCCAATTCTTGATTGATAGTGTGCTTGACATAGTAAATTCATCATTAGATACAGGGGTCTTCCCAGACTGTCTTAAGACGGCTGTTGATAAACTCCTGCTCAAGAAAAATAATCTGGACTCTTTTGTTTTTGACAATTTAAACGTGTTTCTAACCTGCCTTTAAGTAAAATTCTAGAAAAGGCAGTCATTATGCAGCTAAATGATCACTTGAATAAACATTCTCTTCTTGACAAGTTTCAGTTTTAGAACAAATCACAGTACGGAAACTGCACTTGTTAAAGTAGTAAATGACTTGCGGGTAAATGCAGACAGAGGCCGTCTATCAGTTCTCATCCTCTCAGATCTGAGTGCCGCATTTGATACCATTGTGGAGGACTGCCGGCCCTCGTGCTCTGGCCCTCACCCCCAGGCTGCCAGGAGGAGCTCTCCAGACAGCAGGATCGTGCCCCGAGTTCCAGCAGGGCCTTATGGACATATTTATACACAGCCCTGCTGGATACCTTGGGGGCCACCGGGATTTGCTATAGGGGGGCTCGTGGGCTCTTGTGTGCCCTATAACCCGAGTGCGCCACGGTCACGTGACAGGAAGGAACGACGTGCTCCCGGGTTGAAGAAAAGGACTGTTTACCCTGACCCGGAAGGAATAAGGAACTGTGGACTGATTGGGCAGGAACACCTCCGGGTCAGAGTGTATAAAAGGACTAAGGTGCCAGTCCAGACACTGAGCTGAGCTGGGAGATAGAGGGGCAAAGTGTCTGGGCGAGGAGGAGACAGAATATTATTGTGGTGATTTGATATATGAGTACAATTAGAACAATTAGAACAATTAGAACAATCTAGACGAGAACAGGCCATTCAGCCCAACAAAGCTCGCCAGTCCTATCCACTTGCTTCCTCCAAGAAAACATCAAGTCGAGTTTTGAAAGTCCCTAACGTCTTATTGTCTACCACACTACTTGGTAACTTATTCCAAGTGTCTATCGTTCTTTGTGTAAAGAAAAACTTCCTAATGTTTGTGCGAAATTTACCCTTAACAAGTTTCCAACTGTGTCCCCGTGTTCTTGATGAGCTCATTTTAAAATACAAGTCTCGATCCACTGTACTAATTCCCTTCATAATTTTAAACACTTCAATCATGTCACCTCTTAATCTTCTTTTGCTTAAACTGTAAAGGCCCAGCTCTTTTAATCTTTCCTCATAATTCAACCCCTGTAGACCTGGAATCAGCCTAGTCGCTCTTCTCTGGACCTTTTCTAGTGCTGCTATGTCCTTTTGTAGCCTGGAGACCAAAACTGCACACAGTACTCAAGATGAGGCCTCACCAGTGCATTATAAAGGTTGAGCATAACCTCCTTGGACTTGTACTCCACAGATCGTGCTATATAACCTAACATTCTGTTAGCCTTCTTAATGGCTTCTGAACACTGTTTGGAAGTTGATAGCTTGGAGTCCACTATGACTCCTAAATCCTTCTCATAAGGTGTACTCTCGATTTTTCGACCGCCCATTGTGTATTCAAACCTAATATTTTTACTTCCTATGTGTAATACTTTACATTTACTGACATTAAATTTCATCTGCCACAAATCTGCCCAAGCCTGTATGCTATCCAAGTCCTTCTGTAATGATATAACGGATTCCAAATTATCTGCTAATCCACCTATCTTGGTATCATCTGCAAACTTAACCAGCTTGTTACTTATATTCCTATCTAAATCATTTATATATATTAAAAATAGCAGCGCCCTAGCACTGACCCCTGTGGAACACCACTCTTAACATCGCCAGTTCTGATGAGGTTCCTCGCACCATCACCCTCTGCTTCCTGTGTCTGAGCCAATTCTGCACCCATCTAAAAACATCACCCTGAATTCCCACTTCTTTTAACTTGATGCCCAACCTCTCATGTGGCACCTTATCAAATGCTTTCTGAAAGTCCAGATAAATAATATCATAAGCTCCACTTTGATCGTATCCTTTTGTTGCCTCCTCATAGAATTCCAACATGTTAGTAAAACACGACCTCCCCTTCTGAACCCATGCTGACTGTTCAGAATAACTCCTGTCCTTGTCATGTGTTGCTCAATCTTATCCTTAATAATTCCTTCCATTAATTTTCCTGTGATGCTTGTTAAGCTTACTGGCCTATAGTTGCTTGGATCTGCCCTGTCACCCTTTTTATATAATGGGATGATATTTGCCATTTTCCAGTCCTTTGGAATCTCTCCAGTGCACAGTGACTTCCTAAAATATGTGTCAAGGGTTTATATATGTACTCACTAGCCTCCTTAAGAACACGAGGATAAATATTATCTGGGCCTGGTGATTTGTTTGATTTCATCTTATTTAATCTGAGCAGCACTTCTCCCTCTACAATTTCCAAATCCCTCAGTACCTCCTTAGTAGTTGTGTTTACCTCTGGCAGGTTATCCACTTGCTCACTTGTAAACACCTCAGAAAAATGTAAGTTTAGGGCATCTGCTATTTCATTGTCTGTATCTTTTAATTCCCTTTACTATTCCTGATGAACTTGACCTCCTCCTTAACTGTTCTTTTACTACTAAAATACTGAAAGAATCTCTTGGGGTCTTCTTTCGCCTTATCTGCTATATTCCTCTCCAACTGTCTTTTAGCCTCTCTGATATCCTTCTTAATGGTTGCCCTCATGTTCTCATACGCTACGGTTCTCTTTGCAGTCATTAGTCTTATATGCCTTATACAGCAGTTTTTCCTTTGCAACTTCTTTTTAAATCTTTATTAATCCATCGTGGAGATTTTTTAGTTTCCTATTACTTCCAAATTTAGGTATGTATCTGTCCTGCATTACATGTAAAACATTTTAAACCTGTTCCACTGCTCCTCGACTGTCTCCACATTTAAAAGCTTATCCCAGTCTATCCTACTTAGACTTTGTCGCATCTGCTCAAAATTAGCCCTACTAAAGTTCAACTTAACAATTTTAGTCTTTGCATCTGTACTCTTACAAAATACTGAGAATTGTATTACATTATGGTCACTTGACCCTAGTGGTTCAATCACCTCTACACCCTCAATTCTATCCTGATTATTACAGAATACTAAATCCAGATAGGCTTCACCCCTTGTTGGTGCTTTAACATGCTGTGTTAAAAACAGTCGATTACTTCTAAAACTCCTGCTCTTGTGCTCCTCCATCTGTAAGGTTATCCCAGTTAATATTTGGATAATTAAAGTCCCCATGACTATAATATCCCCTGTAAACTTGCCTTTTGATATTACTAAAAGATGTGTGTTGAAATTACTGTCTGAATTGGGTGGTCTATAACACACTCCTAAAATGAGACCTTTTCCCTAATATTTTCCAGGCGAAGCCACATGTCCTCACTAAGATGGGGCTCATCATCCAACTGAAGATGACTTACATTTAATTCCTGTTTGGCATAAACAGCAACCCCACCTCCTTTTCTGTTCTGTCTATCCTTCCTAAAAAATGTGTATCCCTCTATGTTACACTCATCCCCATCTTTGTTATTTAGCCAGGTTTCCGTTATTGCTATAATATCATAATTGTGCTCTGCTACATACAACTCCAACTCACTTACCTTATTTTTGATACTTCTAGCATTAAGGCAAGCTATTTTTAATGTGTTAATCCTTCTATCTTTACGTGTTTGCTTAAAATTTACATTACTATGCATTTTTATTTCTACACCATTGTTTGTTCTTCCATGTATAGATCTAAATCTGGCCTGTCCTAAACTCCCTGCCCCCATTCCCTAGTTTAAACAATCCTCGACTAGCCTACACATACGCCTCCCCAATACATTGGTGCCCCTCCGGTTCAGATGTAACCCGTCACGGCGGAACAGGTCCCATCTGTTCCAAAAGGAGTCCCAATGCCCCATAAACCTATACCCTTCTACCCTGCACCAAGATTTGAGCCACGCGTTAAGCCTTCTAATCTCCTCAATCTTACCTGGACTGGCGTGGCACAGGCAGAACTTCGGAGAAGACTACCTTGTCAGTTCTGCTCCTCAGCTTGGTACCTAACTCTTTGAATTTGGATCGCAGAACTGACAGACTACCCTTATGTATGTCATTTGTTCCAACGTGGACAATGACAACTGGATCCACCCGCTCTGGCCAAGAGCCTATCCACCCTTCCAGGAGGTCTCCCACCTGTGCTCCCGGAAGGCAACACACCGTCTGAGACTCTCTCTCTCTGGAGCACACCTGCGCTTCAATCCCCCTAATGATTGAGTCCCCAACTATCACTACCTCTCTCTTTTTGGGAACTGGTTTTGAGGTGGCCCGTTGGGGCTCCTCAACCCTGCCTACCACCTCAGAATTATCAGAGTCACCGTCCAGCTCCGCCAGGACATGATAACGGTTAGACACTTCTAATTCTGGGGTTGATGCCCCCGGACAGTGTGCACCCTTTACCTTACGCCTTGCGACCGTGACCCACCTATTCCTACCTGTCTGGTCTGGAATCTCCTCCAGCGCCACCTTAGGGGTGCACACTATCTCTAAAGGACACCTGGGCCAAGTCCGCCAATTCTCTATTACAACGCAGGTCAGCCAACTCCTCCTCCAGTTCAGCGACCCTGAGCTCGAGGTGCTGGATCAGCTGGCATCTCTTGCAGATGTAGCCCTCATAGACAACTGGCTCTTCCAAACCATCATCTAAAAAGTCCAACATCCAACAGGACTTGCATTGCACTGGCCTCATTATTAAAATTTGATTTGGGATTACTAAGCTGCCTTAACTATATATTTTTTTTTTCTTAAAATTAAATTTCTTCTTCTTTCAGCTGCTCCTTAACTTAAATGGTAACACTAAGATCTGCTACAGATATTTTACACCTTTTCCCCCTTAAGCTCCTGTACTGTTCTCCCTCTCAGCTGCCTGCCTTTCTATGAGGTTAACTTTACTTTTCTCTGTCTCTTCTAGCTTTGCGCTCTTCTTACTTATAAGCTCTTCACTCGCACTGTTTGTATTCCCCCGTATTAATGAACCAATACGCTGTCGCCCACTTAACTGTTCTGCCTCTGGACGGCTAAGGACTGTTTAATCTAAAATAAACAAACAAATAAATAAAACTTTACTACCTTATTTGCTCCTACTGCTCCTTGTGCCTGACGGTGTCTTAACGCAGGCCGCTTACCTGCACTACTGAGTTTCCACCTTTTACTGCTTTGAAGTCAGCCGCGGCCTTTTTCTTTTCCTTTAAACTAAGGAATCGCTGTTACGACGACGCGGTTATTTATTTACAAATGCCGATATCAGTTACTGCTGCTTTCTACCCTGCCGCCTCGATGCTAATTCAAATACAGATAACAAGAAAAAGAACAAGTACAAATAACTTTTCCAAGCGCACTTCCAAACACCCAGCTACTTTTGCTCTTGTGCGGGCGAAAAAAGCAAAAAACCCTTCTAAAGGGAAAAAAGCTTTAAAAATTCCCACACGGTTCCTTAGAGGCAACCAAAACCCAAGTTTTTAAGAGCAAAATGTATTTTTTTAATGTAAATCTCACACCACAGAACAAACCAACACTCTCAACAGACTCTAGCGTTTGCAAAGCACACGTCAGCACAAAGCACACGTGACTCTCAGCTGCCCAGTTTCAAGTAGTGTGGAGTGTGCTTTGTGCACAGTATTGATAAATAATAAAAAGTCTTGGACTTGTATCCAGTGTCTAGCGTGGTACCTGAGGGTTCAAGGCAGCACTAGCGCCCCCTACTGCCACACCATTGATCACAATATTCTTAGAAATCGCCTTAGTCAGTGGATGAGCATCTCTGCTAATATCTTAAATTGTTTTGAATCTTACTTAAAAGGTAGAAATTTCTTTGTTAGTTGTGGTAATTGTACTTCAAGCGGCATGGTGGCGCAGTGGTAGCGCTGCTGCTTCGCAGTTAGGAGACCCAGGTTTGCTTCCCGGGTCCTCTCTGAGTGGACTTTGTATGTTCTCCCCGTGTCTGCGTGGGTTTCCTCCCACAATCCAAAGACTTGCAGGTTAGGTGCATTGGCGATTCTAAATTTTCTCTAGTGTGTGGGTGTGTGTGTGTGCCCTGCGGTGGGCTGGTGCCCTTCCCAGGGTTTTTTTCCTGCCTTGTACCCTGTGTTGGCTGGGATTGGCTCCAGCAGACCCCTGTGACCTTGTAGTTAGGATATAGCGGGTTGGATAATGGATGGATGGACACATGATATTCTATATGATGTTCCACAAGGCTCTATCCTGGGTCCGCTGCTCTTTTGAACTCCATGCCTCCATTAGTTCAGATTATGTCATGGCATAACGCGAGCTACCACAGCTATGCTGATGACACACAACTGTATTTATAAATAGCGCCTGATGAGACCAACTCTCTTGATTCACTGACACAATGTCTTACTTGTGTTTCTGAGTGGATGAGTAGTCATTTTTTCTAACTAAATAACGAGAAAACAGAAATCTTAGTGAGTGTATCAGAAATAAACTTGATGCATCAAGATTAAAAGTCAAGATGGAGGTAAAGAATGTAGGGGTAATTACTGACTCTGACCTAAATCTTAAATCACATATTAATTAGATTACTGGGACAGCATTTTTTCACTTAAGGAATATAGCAAAATTTAAATCCTTTATAACTTTGCAAGATGCAGAAAAATTAGTTCACGCTTTTGTTTTTAGTCAACTAGATTACTGTAATGCACTCCTCTCAGGACTACCAGAAAAAGAAATCAATCGTTTGCAGCTAGTGCAGAATGCAGCTGCCAGAATCTTAACAAGGAAAGAAAATTCAAGGACATCTCTCCAGTTTTGATGACACTACATTGGTTCTGCATGCCATTTAGTATTGGTTTTAAAATACTGCTTATGGTTTACAAATCCTTAAATAATCTGCGCTCCATCCTATATTTCAGAATGCCTATCACCTTACACTCCAAATTTTAACCTTAGATCTTCAAATGAGTGGCTGCTTATAATTCCAAGAGCTAAACTTGAAAGAAGTGGTGAGGCAGCCTTCTGCTGTTATGGATCTAAAATCTGGAATAGTTTACCGATAGAAATTCACCAGGCTAATACGGAGGAGAAATTTTTAAAAACTGCTGAAAACCCATTATTTTAATATGGCTTTCTCATAGCTACATTTTAGTGTAGCCCTGATAAACTAATTATGTACTGAATTATCATTTTTATCATGGCTCCATAGACTGCATACTAATCCCTATTCTTCTTTGCTGTTCTTTTTCTGGTTTGTTCAAGGCACCATTCAGTCCCTACATTGATGGATTGAAGGCCAGCGATCCACATAACCATCATCATCTGATTCTTTCATGTGAAGCCTAAAAACCATGAGGACTGATTGAGATTGTTTATGTTAGGTAGAATGCTCAGTGGGGGCTAGCTGGTCTAGTGGCCTCTGAACCCCTGCAGATTTTGTTTTTTTCTCCAGCCCTCTGTAGTTTTTTTTTGTCCTCCTGGCCATCAGATCTTACGTTATTCTTTGTTACTTAGTATTGCCTAATGTTATTTTTTTTGTAAACTTTTCTTTATTTATCTTTTAAAGCACTTTGGGCTACACTATTTGTATGAAAATGAGCTATATAAATAAATGTTCTTTCTTTCACTTGGACAAGGGAACAAGTTGGGGTACCTTGGGTAACCCCATTTAATGTCCAGGGAAAAAGAAATAAAACATTTTTAAAAATGAGTAGATTGTTGCTAATGACGCATTGTTAGTTCTTCAGAAAGATTTATTTCCAAAAGGTGATACTTGTTGGTCAGAGGTCTGTTCGTAACTGATTCTGAGCTTCTTGTGGGATTTGGATTTATAGCAGAGGAAAAGGAAGAGGCAGGGCTGATGGGCTGATATACTGAACGGGAAAATGATGTCAGGAATTCTTCGGCGGATTCTCATCCATTCTAGGGCAAACAAAAATATTGTTAGTGGTGGTGTCACACTCAAATCCTTCCCTGTAAATATTTTAGATAGATTCAAAACTGCATAATACACCAGTTGCTCACATGTATTGTGACATGTGAGTCCCTGTCTTGCACCCCAAAGCACGAGGCTGAGTCTCAGTACTCAGCTTTATTCAATTTGAAACAGGAAAGCATGGTTATTTATTGCAGTGGGAGCTACCACTCTCCTATACAAAGACACAGCAAACAGGCATAGTCGGGACCACGTCAGTACCCAAATTATACTGTCCTATGCATTTATAATGTACCTTGCATCACCCATCAGTGACAGGCGCTTATAGCACAATCTCGATCGGATTGTAGTTGTTTCCGCGGCACTCTGCTGCTGCGCTGTGAACCTGTGTTTGCCTCTGCAACAGACAAGCAATCTTTCACATATGCGGCAGGCGAGCTTCGGCGTGTTGTCAAGTTTGGGGGTCCTAAAAGAGTTCAGAAACATCACAGTATATATATATTACAGTATATATATATATTTATTGTGAAGGACAGCTGGGTCCCACCATGGGCAGTCCAATATCTCTCCCTGGTGGCATCCTCCCTGGCCGGCGATTCCCCAATCACCCGCAGGGCTCCTCAGGAGTCCTCCACAGCTTGGTTGGGGCCCGGGGTGGCCTCTAGGGGGGGCTGTCTGCTTCCAACAGCCCGGCTGGACGAGTCTTCAGCCCCACCTGAAAGTGCAATTAGGACCAGATGGTTAATCACCTGGAACGCTTCCGGGTGGGGTATAAAAGGGCCCAGCCACCACCACTCGAGGAACCAGGGTCAGGAGGAGGAGGACTATGCTTGTGGAGGAGTGGTGGTAGTGGAAGAAAAGTGTGTTGTTTGTGCTTTGGGACTGTGTATTGCCTGTGGGTCACAGGGAAGACGTGCGCCCACGGGTGAAGAAAAATAAAAGTCTTTGTGTGTGTATACGTGCCTCCATGTTTTTCTGTGTCGGGTCAGGCGCCTATATAGTACCTTTGTTACTATATATATATATATATATATATATATATATATATATATATAGCAGGGTACAGACAGGTAGACATGATGTTTTGCACCAACACACATTTATTTACAGCTATTAATTACACTATAGTGTGCACAACCCAGTGCTGCAGCACCAAACACCCCTTCAAGTCCTGGCCAACAAAATGCCTTGCTCAGTCTTCAGTCCGCTTCCACTCCTCTCCTCCGAGCTCTGTCCTCTTCCACCTGACTCCAGCACCTTAAATGTAGGGAGGCGGCCCCTTTTATACACCACCAGATGGGCTCCAGGTGCTACCTGAGGAGCCTCCGGCGACACACCCCCGTGTGGCGGAAGCACCAGCTGTGTAGCCGGAAGCCCTCCGGGTGTCCCTGATCCTCTTCCCCCCGGCACTTCATGGTGTGGTGCAAGTGCAGAGGTCCAGGGCTCCCAAGGCATTGGGGCGCCCCCGGCAGTGACCATGGGCCCCTACAGGGTTGGGTTTCCAAGCCCTCTACCCATGGCCCCCAACACAACCAAGGTGGTCGCCCCCTCGTGGTTGGAGGAGGCACAAGCCTTCCTCCGGTCCTTCTGGGTGTCCTGGCTGGGTACCACCCCAGCCACGTGCCACAATATATATATATATGGGGAACAACCTGGATGCAGACAGGCGGACACCAATGGTTCAAGCAGCCTACACGGTTTATTCATATTTTAACTATTATTTACAGTGCACACAACCCGCTTTCACCCCAAAGTCCAGGCATCTTTCTCCAATGCCTCTCTCTCTTCCAAGCTCCATCCTCTTCCACTCGACTCTAGCCATCTCATGGAGGAAGACAGACACTCTTTATTCTTACCCGGATGAGCTCCAGGTGCCTCCCGATAACCTTCCGCCACACCTCCCAGGCTTGGCGAACATGCTAGCTGTGCACCCGGAAGCACTCTGGGTGTCCCTGATCTTCTTCCCCCCAGCACTTCCAGGTATGGTGGAAGTGCTAAGGGCCAGGGCTCCTCAAGCATCTGGGTGCTCCCTGGCGGTGACCACGAGCCCCTATAGTGTTGAGCTTCTAAGCTCTGTTCCCGTGGTCCCCAAAGCCACCAGGGTGGTCGCCCCCTCGTGGTCTGGAGGAGGCGTATGCCCTCCTCCAGTTCTTCTAGGGATCCGGGCTGGGTGCCACCCCCAGCCACTTGCCACAATATATATATATATATAAACGTATATATAAAACGATGGAGACAAAATTACATTACAAACTATATTCACAAAATTGTAAGCTTGCATATGAACAATGGCTGACCCTGTACTTTGACCTCTAAAGCTATTGCAAAAACATTATTTCCCTGTGTAGATTATTTAAAGTACAGCAAGTCAAAAATAAATAAGTTATTAAATCAAAATTCTAATGCCTTATTTGACAATCCACACCACACACAGTCAACTGTTTGTTTTTCATGCTATGTAGAAAGCAGTTCCATATATGCTGTACTGAACATGGCTTCTTCAGGTTTCCTCTGTGAGAAAACCTATATATTTAATTTCGAGAATGTTTTCTGTTGTTCGTCTCAAATGGGCAAGAGGATGAATAAGGTAAACTAAATTTTCCTTTGCCCATGCATTAAGATGTAATCCTTCCAGCATGTCTGAGATCTCCTCCATGTCAGTAGTACCAGATCCTCTAACAGTGGAAAAAACAAAGTAGCCAAAAAAATGACGTCAATAGTTTCCTCAAATCCATAATTTTCCTGGACTACACCATTCAGTAGTATTCCATAAATGCTTAATTTTGATATTTCTTTTTAGTGGTCTTGACATCATTCTGTGTTTTATTAATGGAAAACTAAGGGCTTTTCTCTAGAAAGAGTATTTAATCTCCTGAGTTATTCTACTGAGGTCCAACTGTTTGGGCAGTGACTTTTATTCTGCTCACCCCATCCATCACAAGGCAGGAACCAAATCTAGATGGAGCATCAGTCGATCATAAGATACCTTCGCTCAGAAGGCCAATTTAGAGTAGATAAAGAGACTTGTATTTGAGATGTGAGTTTAAACCCAAAGGAGCCAAATAATATCAACAAGAAAAATATGAAAATTCCGCACAGATTTTGAGTGTCCTGGGGGTTGAATTTAGGATTCTGGAGTTGCAATAATGTTAAGCTAGTCATTGCACCACCACCACCATATCTATGACATATGACACAAGATATGATATGTAATGGTATGATCATATAGCAGTCATATAATAATGTTCTTCATTAACTAAGTCATTAAAGTACACAGATATCATAAGCAAATAATGAAATCAAATGTTAAGTTTTAAAGACGTGGAAAAATTATTATAATTAAGGCTAAAGCAAACAAAAGTAAGTAAATTCAGTGTAAAAGTATTGCAAAACATAAATAATTTAAAGCTACTCTGTCAGTTACGTCTGCTTTATATCATGCTGTACCTTTGTCTTGAATTCTTTGAATAATTTGTTTACTTGAGAGTAGTTAGTATACAAATGTTTGGAGCAACATCAAAATTGTAATTCTTTAAAACAATCAATTTTATTTTTGTTCAAATTGTGATGTGTTTTCTGTTGTGCGTATTTGTTTTACGTCTAATTTAGTTCTTCTCTACAATAAGTGGCTCAGCATTGTCTCAACAATTTGCCGTGTGAGGTTTTTCTGCTATCACAAAGCATACGGTGAATGTCTTTCATTGTAGCAATTGATTTAAAAATTGGCTTTAATGACAAAGTCCATAGGCATTTTTGTGCTAAAGTGAAATAAAACCAAACGTTATTTATTAAATGACAAGGGAAAACACAAGTTACCAGAATTGTGTGAACTCAGGCAAAGCAGTAGGCTGGTGCCCATGTTAAAGAACATTGCAGACCAAAAGAGGGCATGTCAAGACTGTGGTGCATTAAATGGCTCTACGAGATTAGCAAATCTGAATGCAGGGAGCCCACTTTCATAAGTAGGGTGTCCATGGAGGCCTAGGACCCATTTGGAAAGAGTCAGATATTTAAATTATATACACAGTGTGAAACAAGTGTGAAATAGTCACATTGAGGTGATAAATAAAGTGTCACTACATCCAGAAAATCCCCTTGTGAAGAAAAGTGGAGCACACTCAAATGAGAGTGGGCTTTAGAATTAAAGGCCCATATCCCACCACATTCACTGGCCAGGAGTCCAAATCCGGTAACAGCCCATTCATTAGCTACAATCTCACTTCACATAATCTCAACATTACAGAGAGTGATCTGATCTCAGCGAGGTGTACAATTAGCAATTAAAAGTTAAATAAAAAAGTAAAGTTTTAACAAATAAGAGTATCAACAAATAGAAGGCCCAGAAATACAGCACTGTGGCTTAACAACCAAATAATGAGGGGAGAGGCAGGCCTTGAGTTTAAAAGCTCTTGTTATGGCACAGCAGGGTTGTTGCCCTGGCTCAAGTTATTTCATGCTTTTTTAGTCTTTTTGTTGTTAAAATATAATTTTTCATATTGTGTTTTTGCTTTTGTTTTTTCTGTGCTAACCAGTTGATATTACATTTATTAATTATTGTGTAATGATGTGTTATGTTAACATTATGTGCATTCATTTGTTTTTCTGTTTTTAACTGCCTTGTCCCCTGAATGTAGCCCAAACAGGTGGGCCACCTGATTATTCTGCTACAGTAGTATGAGGGGAGAATGCTGGTCTCACAGCAGCTTTGGCATTGCTAACACTGTGACTCCTGACTTTGAGTTATGACTGTTGTTTGTCAAAGAAAATATTGAGAAGCTGTTATGATGTGTTTTGTTTGAAAGTAATATTTGAAATCTGAAAAAGTTTGCAGGCAGACAATGTAAAGTTATATTATGATCAAAAAAATTAAGAGCTGCTCAAAGTAAATATCCAGCTTTTGCCAAACTATACCTAGGATAACATTTATGCTTAAATCAGCAATGGAAGATAGAAATGGAGAAATGCTACCACTGAACATAGTGGTAAGCTTGACAGATGAGGCTTCTTCTCCTTGTTCTTCTCTTCCCATTGTAGATGTCTATGAGCCTAATAATAAAGATGTGCAGTAATAACAGTCCCAGATCCAGGCAGAAACAACAATAAAGAGTGACGGAATAGAAAAACTGTGAATAATAACATTGGGCTCTCAAAACATTTCATCAGTTAACACCATAACAGTTTTTCTTTGAACTGCAACATAACTGCCAAGCTCGTCACAGATTTAATTTACAAGGGACGTTCAAAAGGTTTCCGCACTTTCGTGTTTTCATTGGAAAAGGTGAAGGTGGGAGGAGTAGTAATTGGGCCTTAAAAAGTTGGTACGACGTGTGGAAAATTGCAATGCAAAGGAAGGTGACTATGTAGAAAAGGACTTGTAATTTGTTTTTGTAATTCTTAATAAATAGAGTGAAAAAAGTGCAGAAACCTTTTGAACATCCCTCGTAATTTGATTAATTATCATTTTTATCATGGTTCTGCAATCTGTACTAATCTCTAATTTTCTCTGCTGTTCTTTCTCCGTTTTTCTGTGGTGGCTGCCTGTGCCACCACCACCTGATCAAAGCACCTGATCAAGTTTCTACATTCGTGGATTAAAGGCCAGATATCCACATGACCATCATCATCTAATTCTTCCACGTGAAGATTTAAGACCATGAGGACTGATTTAGATCATTTATGTTAGGTAGAATGCAAAGTGGGGGCTTGGTGGTCGTGTGGCCTCAGAAAACCTGAAACTATTGTTAGCTAATCCAAAAAAGAGCAAATAACAAAAAAAAAAAACTGTTGAGAAACTTGATGATCCACTGCTGGATCTCTGTTTCTGACTGCAATTTATAGCCAGAGGGAGTACCCAACAGTGATATCAAGGGGCCTCATGTATAAACTGTGCGTACGCACAAAAATGTTGAGATGTATAAAAACTAAATTTGGCCTAAAGACACACAAATTTTCACAGCAACCTCACCCCTTGTGTACGCAAGTTTCTGCTCGGTTTTGCAAATGGGTGTGCACCCAGCGTCAAAGCAGTGGTTCTGTTTCTGTGTGGTCTCCTTTTTCTAGGTTTGCATCAATGACACAGGATTTATCAAATACACTGAAATTAATTGCATATCATTTAAAATTGTAATTCACTTCCATATGCACAAAGCATTCAATTATTCACCTTAACATTTTTTATCGACCACATCTATCTTGTTTAAAATTGTCCAAGCTGTTTCCATGGCAGATCTAACCTGTGAACATTGCAATCGAGCTCCAGCTTCACTAGGCCACATGGTTTGGGCATACACCAAATTAACATCATCCTGGACAAAAAAAATTGAAATGCCTATCAGACAGCTTTGGTGTCACAATCTCTCCTAATCCATTAACAGCTGTGTTTGGTGGACTTCCAGTTGGTTTAAAGTGGAGAAGAACAAACAAACTGTGATTGCCTTTACTTCACTATCGGCATGTAGATTATCATGCTCAAATAGAAGAATCCTAACCCTCCTCTTTTAAGTCAGTGGTTAATTAATGTTATATGCTACTTGAAATTGGAAAAAACTCAAATTGTTGTTTAGAGGATCTGTTCAAAACTTTTTGAAAGCCTGGCAGGATCTAATCAATAATACTTTACAATAAGCATTTATATTGGGGAGAAAGACTCCTTTCTCTCTATATTACTCTGAAACGTTTTACTGTGTCTGTTGGCCTTTCTCTCGTTCTCATGGTTGGGTGTTGAATTGAATTTAGTTTTGTTAAGATTGACTTGATTGTATGGAATGTTATATGCATTAAATAAATTCAATAAAATTAAAAAAAAATTTAATTCACTTGATTGTAATGATTTGGTAACAATATAATGGTGCACAGAATGGCCAAACTATTCTAACTACCATAGCTGTTTTCACGTTGTTAGAAGACATCGCAAATGGAAGAATTAAAAGAGAATATGCATTTACAGATGATGATGACTGGCTTCTAAGTCAATTTCGATATCCAAGAGCTATCCTATTGGAGCTGTGTGCTGAACTGGCGCCGGCTTTACAAAGGAAGACTTTATGAAATTGTGCTCTACCTGCTCCTTTGCAAGTTTTGCCCACTTTCGAGTTTTTTGCCACAGGAGCTTTTCAACGTCAACTTACTGACGATCTGTATTTCACAAACATCACTGAGTCATGCCATGCCAACTGTATAGGATAGTATTATATGCTTGGCATCCAAATGTAATCAGAGCTGTCAGCTCTACGCACGTTGGTATTGCAACAACGCAGGACAAGTTAAGTCAGCCAGGGATGATTCACCAAATGAATGAGCTGGCATTACAAAATCTATAGTAGGAAAGCCTATACAAATGCCAACTCTGCACAATTCTTTTTCCAACTAGTATGGAAAAAGGCAAGCTGTCCTTTTAATGATAGCAAGTCACCTCAAAGATCCATGTAATAAGCATAGAATCTATCTGTTGTGGCACTTAGTGCCCACACTACGCTATAAAGGCACCTTCAGAGAATTAATTTGCTTATGTGAATAGAAAGCATTTCCACTCTATTAAAGTGCTGCTCTATAGTATACAGAAAGTGTGTTGCATTGTGCAAGCATGTAAAGTTCTGCATAATGTGACATACAATCATGTCTTGCCCATACCTGAAGAGATGTAATATGATGATCCTGACCTTGACCCACCAAATGATCAGACAAATCGGACAGCATTACAACTTTTTTGACTGTAATTAGCTGAATGTAAAAACAGGTAATCAAATGCAGCATTGATTTTCAACCAATTAATTAAATTTGTGATCAGATTCACATAATACAGCCCTTATATTCTTTAGTTCAATGTCCACATCTCTTACAGTATCCACTATTGCATTTTGTGATTCCAGAACAGCATCCGTCAGCAGACTGGTTGCCTAGTGGTTTCTGAGGCAGAGGTATGTGTGCCATCAGAGCCCAAAGATGTGCTGGGCACAGCAGCACCATCATCATTTCTTCAGCAACTTTTGCAACATTGTCTGAAACAGAATAAACAGACGGTGGGCTGTGACTCGCATTTTCAGGTCAACTTTAACATGTGACCACTTCTTTTTTATTTTAGGCACTGTGTGACTTTCTGAATTTGAACTTTTGAGTGTCACTGCCACACTGTATCACTTCCTAACTTCGTTTAGTTGCTTATACCACTGCTTACACTAACAAATAGTATGGTTTTCCTTGCCTCCACTTCCCATTCACTGAAATTCACCTTTTTTCCACATGCATTTCCATTGTCTTTTGCACAAACACTGAACAGAAAGGGGCTATTTATTTTGCTTTGCAATTTCAAATAAGCAAAATTATGGGAATAGTTGGGGTGGGGTTGCAAGCACATGCATTCAATTTCACATTCATTGGGATTTATAAAGGGGAAGTGCGTGTAACTTGGTGTACGCACAGTTTTGTGCATCTGGATTTTCCACATTTCCAATTTTGTCCGTACGCCATTTTTTAGTGTGAATTCTATGCACACCTGCCGCCCTACATTGACTCCTCCCAGAATTATGCCCTTTTGAGTATTCAAATCAGTATAAATAGTCCCCTGCGATCAGTGTTTTGTGAGAAGGCAATGGCAAAAGCACAGAAAAAAAATATTTAGAGAATGCGAAGTGGAGGTCCTACTCAATGAAGTGGATGCAAGGAAAAACATACTTTTTGGTGGCTTAAACAGTGGTATGAGCAACAGAAGGAAACTGATGGAGTGGAACTCAAAAGTTCAAGTTCAGAAAGCTGCACAGTGCCGAAAATAAAAAAAGAAGTGCTTAGATGTCAACCTTGAGATGAAAAGGCAAGTTGTAGCCCACCATCAGAGTGTCATACAGAAGTGTATTAGAGTACAGAGAAAAGACAAAAAAGGTTGAAATGTAGACTTTAACCTCAAAATTTCCATTGTAATCTTGTAGTTTATTTTGTCAAGTAGAACGTTGTAAACTTCATCTTAAAATTTATGTTTAATTTACTAGAGTTTCTCAAATCCCATCATAACTTAATAGTATATTAAATGCTTCATATTCTATGTGTTCCCCATCCCAGTCATTAATCACTGTCTCTGTCAAACATACCAACCCCCAATTCCTGTCCTTCCATTTTCTTTCTCCACGTAACCAACTGCTACACAATGAGCTGTGTAAAAAATGTAAAACCAGCTGTAAGCTTAGAACAAAGATTCTTCAAAACCTTTATGGAACAATGAAAAATCTTTGTTATACAGTTTAATTATTCCATCCATTCAGGGTCACGTCAGTCCCAGCAAGCATCAAGCGTGAGGCAAGGAACAGTCCCTGGATGGGGCAGCAGCTCATCGCTACCACTGCCTCATGTGTCTAATTATTAACAGTATACATTATTTAAATGAAGTTAACAGTTTATCTTGTGAGCTGGAGGGCTGATCGCACCCCAAATAGAGACAGACGCCCCTGGGAAAACCACAAACCCTGAAACACTGACTACACATTGCTCCTTATCCTTGCACTATAACGCGTAATACAAGCCTCGAGCGGTACTCCGCCGACTTATAAGCCTTGCGCAGCGCCTGTCAGTTTGGGAATTGATTGTTTGCTTTTATCTCTCTCTGCTCCTAGCGGAACTGTTATATCTGACTTGTCATGGAGCACGTTTAAGCTCATGTGTTTGCGGTGTCTGAATAAAAATCCTTCTTTTTTTCTACGACCTTCTGTGTCTCTGTGCAAATCTGTGACCCAAGCGTGACAAGTGGTACCAGGAGTGGTTGCACAGATGGATGCCCGAAGACTTATTTCAGAAGTCTAAAACATTTGCACTTAAAGACTGGAAACTAAACATGGATGACCCAATCCGTGCGCAAATTCAAGATTTGATACATAAAGTGCACTGTTGGTTTGAAGGAGACGTGATGGAAACAGTTGTCGTGAATATATTACTGGCCGGCATACCTGAAGTTCTTCGAGATGAATTTCTACGCCATGATATTAAATCATTAACGATTATGTCCAGACGATTAGAGGGTTCACAGTCCACTTGGAGAAAGAGCGGTGGATTTCGTGCTGCCGCAACCTGTGAGCGAACGTCCAGGACATTCTCGCGCCGATCGACAAGCTGCAGGACCTGAAAATCTAATGGGGTCAGGTAGGACCCCGGGAAATCCAGTCGTAGATGGGACGCCTGTTTCTGGGGAGACAGCGGCAACAGCGGTCGACAAGACCGTGGAGGCTACAGAGCACGTCGGCGTGGCGTCGCAGAGGATATTTCGGAAACGGAGCCGACCGTAGATGTTTCCGATGTGATCAGCTCGGCCATTTGGCAAGAGATTGTCGCTTGTCTCCAGCTCATTCAATGGGATTGGACTGGCGAGATTTGTTGCTCAACTATTACATATCCGGATGGAAAAGATGGCTTGTTGATCCGGTGAAATTGGGACACAGAAATCTCAGCATTGTTAGATTCGGAAGTGACCTTTGTATTGTGAGACGAGACTGTCTTAATGAACAATGCCTTAGAGACTGTGAGACTGTAAAAATACGCTGTGTACATGGTGATGTTAAAGATTATCAGACTTTACTTCTTCCTTTAACTTATAGGGGACACTTTAAGGTTTGGTCTGCCGTTTGGACTCGTGCCCTTGGCCATTACTCATAGGACGGAGAAATGCCCTTTTTCGAAACTGATTAATAAATGTAAGGGACCAGTAGTCCAGTCCACTAATGAACTTGGTGGGGGAGAAGAAGAAGAAATCCAAGACGAAGAACTGGTAGCGGCGGGGAAAATCTAGAGCCCAACTTAGATATTGAACCCGATCTCTCCAGCGAGACGGAGGAGGTCACCCCCGACAATCTTCCAGAATGGGCTGCTCCTTCTACATCTTCCCAGATTGCAAACGCCTCGAACACAAACCGAGTGTTAACGAACAATCAGATTTTGTGCGTTTGCAGCATACTGATAGCTCATTAGAATATGCATTTAAACAGGCTCGCCCTGCTAATGACTCTTATTACCAAGAGCGTAATTCGGGGTGTGAAAACCCCACACTTTATAGAAAAGGACGGTTGCCTTTTCAGAGTGATCTCAGATCATTTGGAGGGAATTTATTGAACAACTGGTGGTACCTGAAGCACATAGGGAAACTGTTTTGCATCTGGCACATTCACACATCTTGGGGGGGCACCTCGGTGCCGACAAAACTAGAGACCGGTTATCAAAACGATTTTATTGGCTTAATATGGGAAAAGATGTTGAACGATTTTGTACTTCATGTCCAGACTGCCAGATCGTCTCTGCTTATAAGCCTCCTCGGGCTCCCCTTTGTCCTATGCCCATATTGGAAGTTCCCTTTCAGCGTGTGGGATTAGATATTGTGGGACCATTACCTAAGACTAAGGATGGGTACCAATATTTGCTGGTGTTGGTTGATTATGCGACACGATATCCAGAAATGATGCGCTGAAAAGGCCAACTCTTCGGCTGTAGCCAAAGCACTATGTGAAACTTTTACTCGTATTGGTATCCCTAGAGAAATCTTAACTGATCAGGGCACACCTTTCACTTCTCGCGTGATGAAACAATTGTGTGACAGCTTTGCTATTAAGAAATTGAGTACTACTGTTTACCATCCTCAAACGAATGGTTTAACCGGCGATTTAACAAAACATTGAAACAGATGATCAGGCGAGTTGCTCATAATGATCCCACAACATGGAACACTGTCCTACCGTTTGTTTTGTATGTGCGAGAATCACCACAGGCGTCCACTGGCTTGAGTCCCTTGAGTTGTTATTCGGCAGGCGGCGCGAGGCATCCTGGATGTGATGCGTGAGGAATGGATAGGAAAGCGAGAGAGCAGCTAAGGGTCCAAGCTTTGCAGATCGACTAATTTCGTTGCAAGACAGAATTTCTATGCTTTCCTCTATTGCTGTGGAACACCAACAACGAGAACAGGAAACTCAGAAGCGTCTTTACGATAGGCAGCAAGCTCCGTGAGTTCAAACCTGGCGATCGTGTTTTGGTACTGGTTCCCTCGGATCCACACAAATTCTTAGCTAAATGGCAGGGCCCGCCATTATTGAGGAGCGTATGAGTCCGTAAATTACAAGGTTAGAATACCGGCGGCGCAAACCATTCCAGATTTTACACATTAACCTCTTGAAGGAATGGCACGACCGACAAGAGGTTAACACTTCCTTGGCTGCTGTTTCTCAGTCCGATGTTACCATTGGTAACGATCTTACTGACACGCAAAAGACAGAACTGTTATCTTTGATAGAACGGAACACTGATGTCTTTTCAGATTTACCAGGCAAGACTAACATTACAAAACATAAAATTACCACTGCACCTGATGTTCGCGTACAGATGCGGCCGTTCCGGATACGAAGCGCGAAATATTGTGAAGAGGTAAAAAGATGCTGACACTGGGTGTAATTCGTGAAAGTAAAAGTGACTGGTGCAGCCCAGTCGTATTAGTCCCAAAGCAAGGCGGTTCGGTTCGGTTCTGTATCGATTTCAGGCGCTTGAATAAGGTCTCTAAATTGATGCTTATCCCATGCCCGTGTCGATGAACTGTTGGAAAAACTGGGTCAGGCGAGCTATATCTCCACGCTAGATCTCACGAAGGCTATTGGCAGGTGCCTTTAGAGGCTAGCAGTTGTGAGAAAACGGCATTTGCGACTCCTGACGGACTCTATGAATTTACAAGACTCCGTTTGGTCTTCACGGGCACCTCTAACTTTTCAGCGTATGATGGATCAGATCCTACGTCCTCACTCTGAATATGCTGGGGCATACCTTGGCGATGTCGTGATTTTTAGCAATGATTGGAAAACACACTTAGAGCGGCTTCAAGCCGTTCTTGAAAGCTTGAGACAGGCTGGCCTTACTGCTAACCCTAAGAAATGTAAACTAGGCATGTCCGAGACTCATTACTTAGGCTATTCTATGGGCAAGGGTTTACTTAGGCCACAATTAAGGAAAATAGAAGAAATGCTTGTTTACCCGAGACCTGAGACACAGAAACAAGTACGCGCCTTTCTGGGACTCGCTGGTTACTACAGAAAATTCATTCCAAATTTTGCACATAGAGCTGCTCCTCTTACAGAACTTACTAGAGGCAGAAAAAACGACCTGTCCTGTGGACAGAAAATTGAACGTTCTTTCAACGATTTAAAAAAAGCATTGTCTTCTTACCCGGTTCTAAGGAACCCGGATTTCACAAAAGATTTTATCTTGCAAACAGACGCAAGTGCATTTGGTGTGGGCGCAGTCCTGTCAAAAATTTTTGATGGAGAAGAACATCCAATAACATATTTGAGTAGGAAATTACTTCCTAGGGAACGCAATTATTCTACAATTGAGAAAGAATGCTTGGCAATTAAGTGGGCTGTGGAAGCGCTTCGCTATTACTTGTGGGGACGAAACTTCACTTTGGTAACTGATCATGCTCCACTCCAGTGGTTGTACCGACAGAAAGATACAAACTCTCGTCTAATGAGATGGTTTCTGGGTTTACAACCTTACAGTTTCACAGTAAAGCACCGACCAGGTTCTGAACACGTCAACGCAGATGTATTATCACGACTAAATGAACCTGGTACAGAGAGTCGCTTGATTCACAGGAATGTGAATAAAGCTGAGGGGGAGGGTGTGAGCTGGAGGGCCGATCGCACCCCAAATAGAGACAGACGCCCCTGGGAAAACCACAAACCCTGAAACACTGACTACACATTGCTCCTTATCCTTGCACTATAACGCGTAATACAAGCCTCGCGCGGTACTCCGCCGACTTATAAGCCTTGCGCAGCGCCTGTCAGTTTGGGAATTGATTGTTTGCTTTTATCTCTCTCTGCTCCTAGCGGAACTGTTATATCTGACTTGTCATGGAGCACGTTTAAGCTCATGTGTTTGCGGTGTCTGAATAAAAATCCTTCTTTTTTTCTACGACCTTCTGTGTCTCTGTGCAAATCTGTGACCCAAGCGTGACAAGCTGTAAAATGTAAGATACATACTTCAATGGATTTCATCATAAAAATGGGTAACACTTTACATTAAGTGTCCATAATTACACTGTAACTACTATGTAATTACCTGCATAAGTACAGTGTAACTATGAGTTATTACTTCGTACTTACTGTGTAATACAAAGTAATGTTATAGTTAATTACTCAGTTGTTATTGTTATTCCACAGTTAATATAATTACAATGTAACAATTTATCACTGATCCAAAAACAAGTGTACTTACATAGTTACATTGTATCTATACTTTGAAAATGTAAAAAAAACATTAGGATATGTAACTACAACTATGTAACAGTTGTTCCAAGGTCTGGGCAATTTTAATGGAGAATTGCAGTGTTAACTGCATAGATTTTCAATGATATTTCAAGATCTGGTTTAAATGGTGAAAACACCTTTGCAAAATGGTTAACACTTTTGCCTGACAGATCCATTTTCCTGAGATGGACTTCTGTCTGGAGATATGTGTATAAAATTTGTACATTCTACCCATGTTTCCCTATGTCTTCTTCATGGGTTTTACTGCCACATTCCAGGGACAAATGTGTTACAGTATTTATTGTTGAATTTTTTGGGCTATTATTATACCCATCCCTAACATAATACTGCCAAACTTGCATCATTCAATCAAGGTACACAGGGCTGCAGAGCCATTCCAAGTATCACTGGGCACAAGGCAGGAAACAGCCCAGGATGGGGAGCCATCCCATTGCAAGGCCCACTGAGAAACATACCAGCAGTCACGCTCTCACATATGTGGTCACGTAAACCAACCTACATGTCCCTGGAATGTGGCAGTAAAACCCATGAAGAAGACATAGGGAAACATGGGTAGAACGTACAAATTTTACACACATACATACCCTGATGTTTTTATTACATTTTGAAAGTACAGGTACATCATAATATTGTAAGTACACTTGTTTTTGGATCAGTGATAAATTGTTACATTGTAATTATATACACTGTGGAATAACAATGACAGCTGAGTAATTAACTATAACGTTACTTTGTATTATACAGTAAGTACGGAGTAATAACTTGTAGTTACACTGTACTTATACAGGTAATTACATAGTAGTTACAATGTAATTATGGACACTTAATAAATGTAAAGTGTTACCTTAAAATGATATCAAGTATGCATCCTAGTATTCTAACAGCACAGACCTCCAAGAGGATAGCTCTTGAAAATCTAAATTGACTTACAAGCCAGTCATCATCATCTGTAAATACCTTGCAGAATACTGCATACCTTGGATGAGTCCTGAAGGAGTCCCTCTGATGCACATCAGGCCTACTTTAAAGAAACAATTGAAGAATGCTTTGAGTTAAAAAAAAAACCAAACTACATGACATACTTTAAAAACAATCTTTAAAATTTGGCCTCATTTGTTTTAAAGAACATCAGGTTTGGCAGAGCTGTTGCGAATCCCCGCATGATGACCCTTCCCCAAGTTTGAAAACCCCTGACCTTATCCAATTCTTGGTCATAGGCCTAAAGCCTCTTGTGGCAACCATCATAGATGGAAGACAGTTTGAAGCTGTAATACTGAAATTAAATGTTGTCAACCTTCACAATTAATTTGACCAATGTACGCTTACATGCCAAGCATGTCTCTTGTGCAGCAGCATACTGGAAATGAATACAAGACTTCCCGAACAGGTACCAAATACTATGCTCAGAGTTCAGACTCCTTTAATCTCTTATGCTGCATGCAAAACTCATGGTCGCTAATGTGAAGTGAAAAGTGGTATCACGAATCAAGGATCTTTTATTGTCATTCCAATATCTATATGCAGAAACCAAATTTAGTACTCAGGTCCCAGTAATTAAACAGTACACACAATAACCCCATAAAAAACCTCATAATAAAAAGTACCCAATGAGTAGACCCTTAATAACATAAACTACATGATAAAGTTATCACAGATAAACAGAATAAAATAGAACAAAATAGCATTAATACATGAAATAAAGTAACTAAAGTATAACTAAAAGAAATATTATTGCAGTATTCTCTGTAATTAGCAGCAAGTAAAACAAAGGTATCAGCAAATAGTTTAGGACATGAGAGTACTGAAACAAAATGCAAAGTGCAGTATAAGTCACACAGAGTGTACCGTTAGATTTAGTGATGTATTCATTAGCCTAATAGCATCCTAGAAGAAGTTGTTCCTCAACTTGTTAGTGCCAGCCCTTAAGCTGAGCAATCTCATGATGGGAGGAGGGCAAACAATTCATGTGCAGAAATAGTGACATCTTTCATAATGGCGGAGGCTTTTCTTTTGCACGTGCTGGTGTAAATGTCCTCAATAGTGGGTAGGCTGCTGCCAAAGATCTGCTGTGTAGACTTAATCACCCGCTGCAGTTCTCTGAAGTCTGTGGCCAAGCAACTGCTCTACCGCACTGTAATACAAGAAGTGAGGATGCTCTGTGCCACACACTTGGAAAAGGAGGTCAGAATAGAGGGGCACAGACCAGCCCGCATCAGCCTCCTCAAGAAGTAGAGGTGCATTGTAGCTTCAAGAGAGGTCATTTGTAATACGCACCCCCAAGTATTTGAAGCAGGTGACAATTTCAAACTCTTCTTCGTGGATGTAATGGGGGAGAGAAGGGATACAGCACGAGAGGTCTTATACTGTATAATGTAAAAGTAGAGGTTAAATGAATGAATTTACAAAACAATCCTAGCTCTACCGAAGGCCATCCTTGGCTGTTCATATAAAGTGAACAACTTGACAGAATGTTAAATTCACACTTTGGCAGTTACCCTTCGATGACGTAATTGGTGACATGCAGACTTGAGCTGCAGCCCACTGTGTGTAGATCATGTGATATTTGCTAGAAAACACCTTATTTGGACTTTGGTGACTATTTCAGCAATAACGCTAATGGTGTCCTTTGCATTGAACTTTGCTACATGTACATTTTTTCCAACAGCATTTACTTATTGATGTGAACATTAGCTAAAATCATTAAGTGCAGAATTCAAGATGGTAGTATGAGATGTGTTTCTTTTTTTCCCAAACATGTAATTAGGCAGTAAATAATATTTGAGCAATGCCCCTGAATGTGAGAATCTCACCGGCTCAACTCATATAAATCACAGGAGCTTATCTGGCTGTCTCATAATCATGAATGTGGAAGAGGGCATTTGTTTTCCAATCCTGCCGCCAGGAGAACAAATTGAGGTCACATTGGGGATTAGGCTTGAAAGCAAGATTAAAGCGACTTAATTCACTTTCCTGACAGCATACGCTAGAGATGATTTTCCTTCCAAATTTATGTCTACTATTAAATACCTTCATTATATCTAAAAAGCACACTTTGGAAATGTTTTTTTTTTTCTTTTTTTTCAAAAATAAAATCTAGAAAAAGTCATGATGTCCATTTTCTTTGGAGAAAAATGAAAGAAGGTAGACTAGATTATCTGTGCTATCAAAAACTATCATATCCTAATGAACCAGACAAATAAATAATTAATTAATTGATTGATGGAAGCATAATTGAACAAAATAATGAATGAATGAACAATTAAGAGACCAGGGGCCTCATGCATAACGCCGTGCGTACAATACGCAATATAACATGACATAAGCACAAAAGCCAAAATGTGCTTACGCACAGAAAAATCTAGATGCAGGAATCTGTGCGTACTCCAACTTCCACGTTCTTCCGCTCCATAAATCCAGGTCAGCGTGAAACGTAACGCTCATACACGCGCCTTCTGTCCTGCCCCCAACTCCTCCCAGAATTATGCTTCTATGAATATGCAAATCAATATAAATAGCCCTTAAGCTCAGCCTTCGGTGAAAAGACAATGGAAAAGGCAAGAGGGAAAATGGAAGAATTTCAGCGAATACCAAGTGGAGGCAAGGAAAAACGTATTATTTGTTGGTTTAAACAGTGGTATAAACAACAAAAGGAAGCTGATCACCTGACATAGTCGCACAGTGCCCAGAATAAAAAAGAAGTTGTCACATGTCAAAGTCGCCGTGAAAAGGTGAGTTGTAGCCCACCGTCTGAGTGTCGTACCCTTATTAGGGTACAGAGAAAAAAAAGGCACACAGTAGGAAAAAAGCACGAAATGTCAACTTCAATCTCAAACTTTCCATTCTAATTACGAAGTTTATTTTGTCATTAAAGTAGAATATCATAAACTTCATCTTAAAATCATTCAGTTAACCAGTTTCTCAAATCACATCGTAATTAAAGTAGCACATTAAATGCTTTGTTTTGTATTTGATCTTTTGCTCTATGTGTGTGAATCACTACGTGCTTCCACTTTCTATTTCTCCGACAGGACACAGAATCCATTACATTCGTGATATTACACCTCACTGAATAATTAAAATACTGAGATGTATACGTGATATCTTTTTCATTATGATAGGAGTTAAATCATGTTATCAAACAGGGGAATACGGTGCGTGATTGTACGCGACCTTCGATGAAATTATTATAGCAGTACTGTCTCTTTCAAACGTACTAATCTCCAGTTCTTGTCCTTACTTTTCTTTCTCCACCTACCCAATTGCCACACAGTTAGCTCTGTAATAGACGTTAAGCCATCTGTAAGCATACAACGACGATTCTTGAAAACTTTTAAGGAACATTGAAATATTTTTGTAGTACAAGTTTAATTATTCTATCCATCTATCCTTCCAGTGTCGCGTCAGCCCCAGGTACAAGGTAGGATCAATCTGTGAACTAGCTAGCGATGCAGAACCGTGTCCCCACATGTTTAATTATTAACATACAGATTATTTAAATAAAGTTAAAGTTTTATCTATATAATATAATCAACATATTTTGCTGCATTTCATCTTACAAATGATACAGTCATCATATGTAAATACGCACTTTATAAAGTGGCCCAGGTTGTGCAATATTATAACTGTATCTCAAGTATACAGTGAGGTGATTGTACTTATAAGTACAAACAGTTCTACAAGGAGCACTTGATGGACTGATTGACTGTTTCTGAACTGCAAGGTCCGTACAGGAAATGCTTTGAAACGTTTTGCCGTGGCTGAGCCAGGGTGGTCTTGATGCTGTATACCGATATTTCTCTTTCCGATCAGCTGCCGCTGTGATTCCCCACTCAGATACAGTGATATAAATACTCCAACTGGTGCAGTGAGAGTAGTATGGAAAAAGATGATTCGCTGTGGCAACCCTTAACAGAAGCAGCTGAAAGAAGAAAAAAAGGTGCAGTGAGAGTAACAACGTTAAAGCACTTATGGTATTTGGGATACTATGGCTATTTCCTGGACCATTATATTGTTACAAGTTAATTACAATCAGATGCATTACACTATTAAACAATATGCGATTAGTTTCAGTGTATTCATAAAACCGCGGCAGGAATGTGGCTCTAAGAAATAAAGATAAACAACACAGGAACAGTAGCACTGCTTTGATACTGGGTGCTGCCAGTCTGAAAAACCGAGCGGAGAACTTGCGTAAGACAGGGTATGAGATACCGTGGAAAAGTGCGTGGCTTTACGCCAAGTGTAGGTTTTATACATCTAGATTTGAACGTGGAAACGTTCTTACGCAACATTTCTGTGCGTACGCACCGTTTATTCAGGAGGCCCCAGATGAATAAAAGTATGAAAGAATGAGCAAACAAATGCATGAGTGAGCAAATGAACTAATGAATGAATGAATGAAGCTTCATTGCCATGGAGCATAACAGCTTGTGTTACAGGCACTAATTTGAAAAAAAGTTGCATAAAAGAGACAATACTCAATTTTACCACAATATACAGCAACAGCAAAGGACACAATTACACAATTACAATTTCAACAGCACACATTACACAACCAGTTCATAATGCATGGAACAATAACAGCCTTTGTGATAGCATTTATACTTCATGCTCTTTTTCTTTCATAAAGCAAATCTACAGGGTGAGGGGTTGAAGCAACTTTATAAATCAGAGTCTATAGGACTGGCAAGCGTTTTGATTTCCATACAATTGCTTCTTTATTTTACATTATTGACAATTTAAATATAAAATATGATGTTTTGAATATCAATGATTCTAAACTTGAAGTCTACTCTGTTGCATCTTGCTTCTATCAAAAATTAAGTTTTGCTTTCATTTTGGTGGCAATTACATTTTGAAACATATTGTTTTAACTCATCATGAAAATCATTCCTGGAACTCTCTACGATGCAGTCATCTGTGATGGCATTCTGGCAACAGTATATGGATTACCCACATTAGCCCTTCACAGGGGTGAATCTACCACCTGGGCCCTTGGGTGACAGCAAAGTGCCTTTTCACCAAGCCCCCAGCTAAATTGAACTATCTAGTATCCAAGATGACCAAGGGGATCCCCCCACTCCCCTCTATGAAATGAATAAGTGTCTGTGAATCAAATAGATGATCGTGGACAAGGGGCAATGAAGCGTTTGAGTCTTGTGCAGAAATAAAAAATGAGAAATACCATTAAACAGCCCGGTGGTAATGCACGGCATTGTTAAAAGCATTATCAACTCTGTGTTAAGGAATTAAGTCACACAGAGGCCTGTGAGGTCTTAATCTGGATTTTGACATTCAGTATCTGAGCTTGGCGAATAAATCTTCTAATCCCTTTGCTAAAAGAATTTTTTTTTTTTTAAACTACTGCTTAATTTAATTTATCAACATTCTTTTCTCAAGAATTCTGAATTTGAAGTCTGTTTTGGTGTATCTTGCTGCTATCAAAAATTCAATTTTGTTTTCATTTTTGAAAATGTTAGTCCTTGAGTATCCAAGCTTCATATACAAATTTCCTAACTGCTTTAGTAAAAGAACTTTTTTTATTACTCCCTTGATTTGAACTTTTAATTTAATGTTTTCCTTGATCACACTCTAGTTGTTAAAAAATCAATTTTGACTTTTGTTTTGACCTTGGCCTGTCCCCAACCTCTGCATTTTTGGGTCATAATCTTGTTTTTTTTTTTTTTTTACAATCTCAGTATAGCAAGAATTAGAATCCTTACATCTGCTAGGTTCTGAAATTGTAAACTGTAAAATAAGTTTACAGTTTGAGAAAGGAAGGAGTACAGAGGTACTTTATAGATCAAATGATTTAACACTAGAATCCCAGAAGCCTACGAAAAAAGTCGTAATTCCGAGCCACCTTAAATCCCTTCGCACCTCTCCATTCAGTAACTTTTGTTTTGTAAATGTGTTGATCAGCACAAGCAACAAGCAGCCTACTATCACATCCCCCACCGACAGAACTGATGTCAGTCACAAAATTCTCAGATCTCAAGTATGTTTATCTGGGTATGAGGTGCCAGGAGTTGTATAGGGTAAGTTATTATCGTTATTTGGAATACATATATTTCATATGTGTTCCATATCTACAATGATCTTTGTAAATGTTGGGTGACAGAAAATGAGAGGCAAGAAATGTTGAACACATAACTAAATCAGAGTCATGTTCATTGTACCATGTGAATGTCACCGACAGAATAAAACTGAATAATAAAAAAAAATGCACTAACTTTTACAAGCAGCCTTCCTGTCATCTAGCATTTACCCAAATTGTTGTAGACACTGAACAAGAACAACAACAGAAGGAAGACGTCAGAGATCAAGAGACTTGAGACCAACTGATCTGCCAGACCTCACATGGCGTCCCTTACAAAGGGTACTCACGCAAAGTGTGAGTTAGATGGCTACTGTCTCACAGGGTTTATCAAATTCTTTGAGTTAATTGTTCAATAATTAAAACAACTACAGTAAAAGCAAGACCTGGTTTGGTTAGTACAATAACTGGCATATAACCAAACGAGCTGCACTTTTATGTGTGCTGTGGTCACCCACATATTGAATAGAGCTGATGATAGTGAATCCCTACATAGAAAATCTTATGCAGAATATTGGGAGGGACTGGCAATTTGCACCGCTCTAGACTTTGTCTGTCTAGGATCTCTATATATATGTGGGTGTATCTGTGTGTGTGTTAATACAATACAATTTATTTTTTCTATTGCCCAAAATCACACAAGAAGGGCCACAATGGGCTTTAACAGGCCCTGCCTCTTGACAGCCCCCCAGCCTTGACTCTCTAAGAATACAAGAAAAAACTCCCCAAAAAAAAAACCCTTGTAGGGAAAAATGGAAGAAACTTTGGGAAAGGCAGTTTAAAAAGAGAGACCCCTTTCCAGGTAGGTTAGGTGTGCAGTGGGTGTCAAAAAGAAGGGGGTCAATACACTACAGTACAATACACAGAAGAGAACAAATCCTCAATACAGTATAAAAATAAAAAAATTTAGAAGTATGGAGTAGAATTTAACAGTAGATGATATCACATAATATTATTTGAGTTTGTTTGGAGTCCTGGAGACCGTATCCATCAAGCTGCCTCCCCAATTTGGCCATTTTACAGCTGAAACAAAACTGGGCCATCCAATCTGGTGAAAGGACCCCTCTTTCCCACGATTCCTGCGATCCTCCATCAGGACTGACTTTACCTTAGGCAGGCAAAACAGCTTGGCAGGTGGGCCGTGGCATCAAGTATCACATTTGAGTACCGAGAAGAGAAACAGAATAGGTGAGGGTCAGTGACAAATTGTAACTATCATGATACTTATGTTTTAGTGCTAATGACTAACAACAGAGATGCAGGCTGTACAGTAAATCAGCAGCTCTAGTCAGGATATGCTAAACTGAAGTAGTGAGTCGTTAGCCAGGATTTACAAGCTGAGACCGAAGGGGCATCTCTTATAGTAGCAGGCAGACCATTCCAGTTTAGGGGCCCTGTAACTAAAAGCTAGACCTCCCACTGTTATTTTATTAATTCTTGGAATCATAAGCAGACCAGCATCTTGAGATCTTAACATGCGCTCTGGTTGTTAAGTCATGATAGGTTCAGACAAGTAAGATGGATTTTGGCCATTAAATGCTTTATATATTAAAAGGAGGATTTTGAAATCTGCCATAAACTTAACTGGGAGCCAGTGTAAGGATTTAAGAACTGGAGTTATGTGTTCATATTTTCTTGTTCTTGTAATAATTCTTGCAGCCGCATTTTGGATTAACTGGAGGCTGTATAATATAAGAACAATTTGAATATCCAGTGAACACTGCATTGCAGTAGTCAATCCTACTAGAAATAAATGCTTGAATTGATTTTTTAGAATCCTGTTTGTTTAGAAAGAACCGTGTCCCCACATGTTTAATTATTAACAATACAGATTATTTAAATCAAGTTAAAGTTTTATCTGTATAATATAATCAATATATTTTGCTGCATTTCATCTTACAAATGATACAGTCATCATATGTAAATACACGCTTTATAAAGTGGCGCAGGTTGTGCAATATTATAACTGTAGTGCAAGTTTAAAGTGAGGTGATTGTACTTCTAAGTACAAACAGTTCTACAAGGAGCACTTGATGGACTGATTGACTGTTTCTGAACTGCGAGGTCCGTACAGGAAATGCTTTGAAACGTTTTGTCCTGGCTGAGGCAGGGTGGGCTTGATGCTGCATACCGATATTTCTCTTTCCGATCAGCTGCTGCTGTGATTCCCCACTCAGATACAGTGATATAAATATATTAAAAGGAGGATTTTGAAATCTGCCCTAAACTTAACTGGGAGCCAGTGTAAGGATTTAAGAACTGGAGTTATGTGTTCATATTTTCTTGTTCTTGTAATAATTCTTGCAGCAGCATAATTTCCAAACATTTTTAAGATGGAAGAAACATGATTTGGACTACTTTGTAATATGCGCTTTAGATGACATGATGACATGATGACTGATTCAGTAAATTAATGGTGACTCCATCTTCAAGGGAGAGAGTAGATGAACCCAATAAATGTTCTTGGTAAGTATTACAAATTTCACAATAATACACTCCATTTTTACCATATGTTCTATGTAATTGCTTATGTAGTAAAACATTGCTTTTTCTAGTTTATACAAATGTCTTTGTAATGGGAGCTACAAGTCTGTCTCTGGCTGAGTGGTTGGACCAATTGGCCCTGCAGTGTCCTCTATACCCATTGGTGTATTTATGTGCAACCTAAACTTTTTAGTTCAGAGATGGGGCTTGAAGGTCATCGTTCACATTAAAAAATTGACCTGTTAAATCTGTTTTTGTGTGCAGTTGAAACCATGAAAAGTGTGTACATTCTTAAAAATAATAGTTCATTAATGGCATTTTTCTGAGCAGTGTGGTTCCTCTTAAAGCCATAGCTTGGTAAAGAGCCATTCAGTTCTTGGAAAGGTTCTTATATGAACTTGGTTCTCTGGGCTTTAAAAAAGGCTTCTAATATGTATTTTTATTTATTTATATAGCACATTTTTATACAAAAAAGTAGCTCGAAGTGCTTTACATAATGAAGAAAAATAAAAGACAAAATAAGAAATTAAAATAAGACAACATTAGTTAACATAGAAAAAGAGTAAGGTCCGATGGCCAGGGAGGACAGAAAAAATTAAATAAAACTCCAGACGGTTGGAGAAAAAAATAAAATCTGTAGGGATTCCAGACCATGAGACCACCCAGTCCCCTGTGGGCATTCTACCTAACATAAATGAAATAGTCCTCTTTGTATTTAGGGTTCTCACGGACGGACTTGATGATGATGGTCATGCAGACTCCTGGCTTTTAATCCATCACTGTTGGAACATCACGGTGCTTTGAGTAGATGCGCCACCACCAAAAGGACACTGGAACAAGAAATAGAAGAGAGAGTAGGGGTTAGTACAGATTTTACAGCCACCATGAATAGTTATTATGATGAATTGAACATACAGAGTATCAGGATTAAATTAAAGTGATGTTATGAGAAGGCCATGTTAAAATAATGTGTTTTCAGCAGTGTTTTAAAGTGCTCCACTGTATTAGCCTGGTGAATTCCTATTGGCAGGCTATTCCAGATTTTAGGTGCATAACAGCAGAAGGCCGCTTCACCCCCTTTAAAGTTTTGCTCTTGGAATTCTAAGGAGACACTCATTTGAGGACCTGAGGTTGCAATTTGGAATATAAGATGTCAGACATTTCGCTATATAAGATGGGGCAAGATTATTTAAGGCTTTATAAACCATAAGCAGAATTTTAAACTCAATCCTGAATGACACAGGTAACCAGTGTAGTGACATCAAAACTGAAGAAATGTGCTCGGATTTTCTTTTCCTAGTTAGGATTCTAGCTGCTGCATTCTGCACTAGTTGCAAACGATTTATGTCTTTTTTGGGTATTCCTGAGAGGATTGCATTACAGTAATTTAGTCAACTGAAAACAAACATGTGAACTAATTTCTCAGCATCTTTCAATGATATAAGAGGTCTAACATTTGCTGTTTCTTAAGTGAAAAAATGCTGTCCTAGTGATCTGATTAATATGCGATTTAAAATTCAGATTACAGTCAACAGTTACCCCTAAACTTTTTACCTCCATCTTGACTTTTAATCCTAATGTATCCAGTTTATTTCTAATAGCCTCATTGTATCCGTTATTGCCAATCACTAAGATTTCAGTTTTCTCTTTATTTAGCTTGAGAAAGTTACTATTCATCCATTCAGAAATACAAGTAAGACATTGTGTTAGTGAATCAAGTGAATTGGGGTCTTTAGGTGCTATTGATAAATACAGCTGTGTGTCATCAGCATAGCTGTGGTAACTCACGTTATGCCCCGAGATAATCTGACCTAATGGAAGCATGTAGATTGAGAAGAGCAGCAGACCCAGGATAGAGCCTTGTGGAACACCATATAGGATATCATGTGTCTTTGAGTTGTAATTCCCACAATTAACAAAGAATTTTCTCCCTGCCAGGTGGGATTCATACAGCTCCTGGAATTAAGATGCTCCTTTTATGCTGCACCTTTAAGTACTCACTAGCAAGGTCCTGAAGTCCTCCCAGGTGTGGAAGTAGCCCAACAAAATAGGGCTCTGTAGCCCCTTGTAGCACCCAAAAAGGGCTGAGCCGAGAAATACCAAGTCCCATATAGGACCCATATGGGAATCCGAGGAGCTTCTGAACCCCAGGGAGGCTGCCAAATAGCAGTTTGGCGGAGACAGCACCCTTCATAAGTCATCTCCCCTGTCCTTCCATTACGAAGGCAGGTAATGGCACTGGCTGCCATCCATCACAAGTTCTATTGAGCACCAAAAGTGGTTCTACTATCGCATCAGTTTAAAGAACCACTGTGGCACCTTTATTTTTAAGAGTATAGTCTGCGTGGTATTTCCATGTAATTGTTGCTTGTTCTTTTATATCTCAAAGCTGCTCATTTCTAAGCTTGAGGTGTTACTGTTTCAATTTATGCAGTTCATAGCCAAAAAAATTTCTTGAGCAGATGGTCATTGTGAGGCTCTTTTTTAAGCACTTATTGCTGCATTTTATCAGATGATGACAATGTCAGAGAGTACTACAATGATCTGATGCCAATTGAGAAAAATTGGACTCCAGCATCCCATTGTATGATTTTTTCTGATGTTAAAGGCGTATGAACTTGCATGTTTCTCTAGTCATTAGAAAAAGGGGGACAGATGTAGATAGTTAGATAAGTTAATATTAACATAAAAAAGCATGCACAAGACTTTTTAGGCTTACAATGCTACTGCTTGTTACCCCATACTTAGTTCAGGTTACTATTATCTGAGTCAGGCAACAAAAAAGTCATCATTAAAATAAGTGTTGTAACATGAAATGGGAAAATAAAGGTAGCCTATGGCAATGGTGGCAGAAAAACTGTAATCTTAACAAAGCAGCACAATAAACCATAGACTTACAAATGTATTTTAGACCCATGAAATAAATTGACTATCCAGATATAAACAGAAAATTTAATGTAATCAAAATCTGATAATCATCTTTAACATTGACCTGTAATGTCTGTTTATTGTATCCATGCCAGTATATGCGCAGAACGCAAAAGAGCCATTGAAAACCTAACCAGCTGACAACAGAGAACATTTTAGTGACCCAGGAGTGAATGTGTGTGTGAATGAGTGTCATCAATCAATTCATAGATGGTGCGGAAAAACAGCAGATGATATTTGCCAAGTTTTAATGCAATCTCATCTGGGAGGCACTTTTATTTATATTTTTAAATAAATCAATCTTTAGCAATACATTCATAGCCTACAGTTACAGTCATACAGTGGTGTTGATCATTTAGTGTTATTTTACTCTGCCTCCGTCCCCCATGCTATTCCAGTTGGAGGAGGATTAGTATTTTTCTTATTATTTTAAGGTTTGTTGTTGTTGCAGTTGTTTTATGAAAAATGAAGCAATACAAACACAAGTTTCAAGCGGAAAACATACATTGATCTTATCGTTATTACAAATACCACAAATATGGAGCATACATCAAAAATGAATACAGCCTTTAAAATCTTCACTTCACTCCATCGCATTTTAAAGACTAGGTTCCACGTACTTGACTGAATTTTTAACATGTTATTAACAGTACTCTGCTGCTGAACCTGTCTATGCCAATAACCAAACAATGATCAGGAGTGAGCTTGAGCCCTTAGCCCCTTTTTAAACCTACTGTTTATCCTGGGCTGCTTCTGCCGGTGTCTGTTGCTAAGCAACAATAATTAGGTAGCAGTCACATGATGGGTGGGGCAAGGTAAGTAATAGAGTGTTTGTATGAGGCTATTTTCACTAGTATTGTTAATCTGCCACTGAAAAAGCTTAATGCCAAACTCTCTTACAGAATGGTATATTGTGTGAATCTTGGATGTACGGCCAACAAGGGACTGTCCCGAGCCTTTAAAGCCAAGATGGGAGATGTTTTTGGATTACAATTTACGGATTTGGAACTGGACTTGGTTTCCTGGATTGCCGTCTTGCTTCTTTTTATAGTTTTTGGTTTTATCGAGCCTGCCCAGAAAAGGCTTACTTCTCTGCATCCCAAGTGACTACTCCAAAAGATGGCTTTCGATTACAGCTGGCCAAGTGGTACTTTGGGCTCATAATGTGTAAATACACTTAAATATCCCAATAATGGAAACTGTCTGTCAAGGAAAAGAGAAAAACTGTTAAAAACTTTTTGGCTTGAGGAAAGAATAGTCCTTAAAGGGTTTTTTTCAAAGTAAAAATAGTTATTAACAAGAAAACATCAATAGACTAAAAAAAGGAGCAAAAGTAGTTCCACGAAGGCACTCTAAAGAAACCACATCTAATCCAAAAACTGCAAATCATCATGCAGAAAAAAATCACAAAACCAGAAATCCAAACAAAAAACAGCAGTACTCACTTAATTCTCTTCCTGTTTCGTATTAGTTTTTATGTGTTTAATTCTTTTTATTTCTGAATTATTGTTTTTGATATGTTGATGTATTTTCTATGATTTTTTTAATTATGTACTGTTACTTTAAATGTCTTGATATTCCTTGTTCTTTGTGGGTGGAGCCCCAGGAGGCGGGTCCACCCTGACATCACCACTTCTGAGCCTTCCCTACAGCTATTTAGTAGAACAGACTCAGCAGAAGGAGGGCATTGTTTGTGCTAGTAGCTTGTAGGTATTGTTATTTTATTTGAATTCTCTGGTTCTCTTGAATCATTTCACTTCTGCCCCTGGTTTTGTTATCCAGATTGTGTCTTGGATTTGTTTGCTGGTGGAATGCCTTTTCGGAAACTCCTTTTTGCAAAATTATGCTCTTTTAAGCATTCGGCTTATGTTTGACTTTTTTTAAATTAAATCCTTCATTTATAAAAATTCTTTGCTTGGCCTTTTGTAAACCTTTGTTTCACTTTTTATGTGAAGTGAAATACCAACTTTAGCTGAAAATTCTGTTTTGTTATAGTCACTATAAAGATGATATGAATTTGGATTTGAAACTGTTAGATTGAAAGTTGGCAGATACATCACTAAATAATTAAATCTAAAATGAACTGGATAAAATACAAAAAGTAGAGCAGGTCTTAGCAAAATCAACTGTGAAGGACTATGTCAGAGAGCATGTACAAAAGGAAAAGGTTATTCTCAAACCAAAAAGAAATAGAAAAGATTAGAAACACAACATTTCAGCTGTATAAACTTCATTAGCTGTGTCAGACTTACCAAGGAGATCAAATGAACTCGAGCAAAAGTAAAAAAAATAACTAAAACAAATAATAAAGGAAAAATATGTTTTCAGCTAACACGGTAATTGTGCTTCATGCTTTAATAGGATGTTAGCTATTGCAATGCAAATTGCTGCTACTAGGGAAAAATTGTGTGGCCTAACCAAAGCAGGATAGCATAGTATCTCCACAATGAAAGTGCTGCCCCTGGTGGCTGTCCACATTTTGTGGCCGGAGCATCTTTCTGGCTTGAAAATATTAATTGTGCCCATCTTTGCCCACTAGTGACACCCTCTTACCATGGCTATCCAGAAATCTACTCTATCCAAATTTCACTGGAATGTGCTCTCACTCGGGCTCTGTGGACTTTTTTGCCACCCTAAGGGGGAGATTCTGTCATCCTAGATGAAAACTAGTGATTTTAAGCACACAGCATCAGGCTAATGTGATTCTTGGAGTTCCATTTTACTGGCCCTTCTTTCGATGAACATTCATCCCAAATCCTATTCCCTCCCCTTAGCACTTATGAGAACAGAATTAGAGAAAATGAAAGACAGCACTACCTTAATTCCATTTTAACAGCTGAGAGCTGCACGCAAATAGATATGTGTGGCACCTGTGGAGAAGTATTAATGCAACGTGCCGGCATTTATTTATGGAGTTCATTATCAAAGACAGCACAACGGGTGTTACAATTCATTTTCATGTAATGGAGAATTATATTTTAATTATGTAATTTATCTCTTATCTAAGCTTTCTGTGTGTGACTACAGCTGCCGACTTCCAGAAGTGGTCTTGGTGCAATTAAGAGCGTGGCTCCATCTGCACTCGGCCAAGATGCTGCTCTCGCTAACTAGCACGCACAACTGAGGAGACTATCTCTCTGTTAATTACCGCCTGTGTAAATGGAGTGCAGCTGAGAACAGGGATTGAATGCCATCACAGTTAACATTCATTACAAAGTACATGTAAAAAACACCCAATGGAAGGTGCTATAGTGAAAAAACAAAATAAACTAAAGTTAGTTAATTTAGTATACCTTGAAAGGTATTATGCATCCTAATGTAAAGGTGTTATGTAAAGAAACATAAAGAGAAAGAATTCACTCTAAATGAACCTTCAAGTGACACATAAATGAACAATGTGCCGTTTATGAAAACAATAAAGAGACTACAAGAAAGAAAAAAAGAAATAAATTATACATAGGCATTGTTTTGTATGTGAAAAAGCATCCTGGCCACTCTGTACTGGCAAGATATTAGTGAGCATGGGCTTCTGTGCAAGTCTACCCTGTGATGAACTGGTGGTCCCAGCAGAGGCAGGTTACTGCAAAGAAAGAAAGAAAGAAAGAAAGAAAGAAAGAAAAATAATGCATGTTAAACTATTTTGAAGTGAAATAAATATGCTATATTAAAGAAAGAAAGTTGTTGATCTTAGTGGCCCTCCTAATTCTGAGCTTAAATGATAAGGATTTACTATGATTACTGGGCATCTATCATTTAGAGTACCCTTTTAATAGTTTTCATTTTTGATGGGTGTATTATTGTTGTCCCTAATAAAGAAGGCTGTTATTTTTCTGTTTTCAGACTAGGTCCTTTACTCCTGCTGGTACAAAGATGACCAAAAATGCTAGGCAATCATCAATTTCAGATGTCAGTGTTGTTTTTGCAGTTAACATGCTGTACATGCTCTGTTGCCAGTCTGCTTTTTTCAATTTCTGTTTATTGTTTTTCTTTTGAAGTGTTCTGAGCTTCAGCCATCTGTAATGTGTAATGGGTACACCTTGTGACCACAAAGCAGGTGCGTCAAACTGAGAGGAACAAAACAGCATCTGCAGGGGTGACCTGTCAAATGGTTGCCCTGAAGAGTTCTTCTTGGCCCTGTTTCCCTTTGTGTTGGATGCACACCAATCTAGAAAATAATGTTCAGATAAAGTGTGATGCTCAGTCCTACTACATCACATGGATCGCTGTTGTTCTGCCTGCCTTCAGCAGCGTTTTCCTTAACTTCTCCATGCCATCTGTTATTTTGTTTGAAAAGAACCCCTGTTGGCACCTGAAATTGGACTGGCAGTATTGAGCACTCATGTGTTTTAAGACACTTTCCCATTAAAGTAATAATTAGATGACAACAAGCTCTGTGGTGTATTATCTTTAGCTCCATCCACTCACCTATCCCATCTCTTACACAAACAAAAATCTAAAAACACAGTTGGCAGATACACCTCTCTGCATTTGGCTACATTCATTTTTTCCCATAATGCTGCCACCACCGTGCTTCACCTTAGGAATGTTATTAGAGAGAGAAGATGAGCAGTGCTTTGTTTTCAGCAGAAATGGGGAGTGGAGTTCTGCAGAAAGAATTCTTTTTTTTTTCTCAAAATATCAGAGAATTTTTTTGTTTTTGTTCAAGTTCCCAGAGTGCTGTAAACTCCAATTGAGAGTTAGTATTTACCATAAATGTCAGACTGATGGAGTGCTACTGAGATAGCTGTACTTCCAACGGGTTCACCCATCTCAGCATAGGGCTTAGCTCTGTTAGAGAGACCATTACGTTCTTGGTCACCTACCTGCAGAAATGTGCGTATGCACAAAAAATCCAGATGCATAAATCTGTGCGTTCACCAACTTCCACGTTTTTCCGCTCCATAAATCCCGGTCAGTGTGAAAAGTAACGCATGTGCACGCGCCTGCTGCCACTCCCCAAACTCCTCCCAGAATTACGCCTCTTTGAAATTGCAAATCAATATAAATAGCCCTTAAGCTCAGCGTTCTGTAAAAAGTCAATAGCAAAAGCATGCAGGAAAATAGAATTTCAGTGAATACCAAGTGGAGGCAAGGAAAAACTTACTATTTGTTGGTTTAAACAATGGTATAAACAACTAAAGGAAGTTTATCGAGTGACATAGCGTGTCGGAGAAACTAGAAAGCTCAAGTTCACGTACATGTGAAACAAAATGAACAAACCAACAAACACCCAGAAAGAAAAGGTGAAACCTGGAGAGAAAAGGTGCTCGCTAGTTTTGGAGAGGTAATCAGAGGTGGTTGACTTGGGCAGCTTCTGAATTGCTGATGAGTTTATGGAGAGCAGCACTGAGGGCTGGAGACACTCCAAGAAATGATTGTACTCTCAGCAGCTGAAGAGTTAAAAGGCAGAGCTGGTGAGAAGGTGAGAGAGGCCATGGAAGTTTTTGGAAGATTGCGGTCCAGACACGGCGACACCTGGGACAGGGCATGACACCCCAGGAGCTGCAGTAGCAGTGCAGTGGTGAATCGGAGGTTATGTAGTAGGCTGCCTCCATTGGATGCCTGAGGTCCCGATAAGGACTGAGAAAGACTGTGAAGGAAGAAGCATAGCGATTTTACCTTTACAACTTGTATTTTAACCTGTTTATTTTATTCAGGACTTTAAACACCTCAGAAAACTTCATTGGTTCGATAGCATGATTTTATTGGAATATTTATTTATTTGTTTAGCTGTGCTATCTGTCTAACATGGGCTGAAATCTAAGTAATAATGTGGAGAAAGGATAAGAGACACCATATGCATTTTTTGTTTATTTTGAACCTGGGACTGTTTGTGTGTTTGTGTTTGGGGTTTGGGGCTCTGTGGCACCCCCTAGCCATCACACAATAAATCTATGAAAATGAAAATGGGCATGTAACACCTGGAGGGAAATGAAAAACAAAACCTGGAAAAACAAAAACAGAGCTCAACACCAGAACACCATTCCTTCTTCAGGCAAGATGCAGTCATCTTTTACATCTTGCCTGAAGAAGGGGCCTGAGTTGCCTCGAAAGCGTGCATATCGTAATCTTTTTAGTTAACCAATAAAAGGTGTCATTTTGCTTGACTTGTCACTAAGTAATCATGCCAAAGCCTGCACTTGAATCCAACTGAAAAACCTACAGAAAGACACAAGGAACAGAGCAGAGGAAACTCTATGAGCTTTCCCAATTTTAGATGTTAAAAGGTCCTTCAAACATACCTTAGAAATCTCAAAATTGATACCAGGGTAACAGCTAAAAAGTACTGACCCTGGGAAGTAAGGTCAGTGCTGGATAGGAACCTAAGGAGACATTTGTCAAGTGTGATCTATACCAGTAGCAATTAATCTCAGGAAAGAACCCTGGACGTGACGCCAGTCTGCTGCAGCACACATGCTCACTCATATTTGCAGTAAATGTGCTATATGTCTTAAGTATGTGGTCACCTCTCCAAATGTTTAAAAGGTTAGATGTTTCATGTACACTTTACACTAAGTCAAGCATATACCAATGTAAACTCCTTTGAAAAACACTGGCAATGGAATGGAGATGAATGACTTTAAATGTGGCACTGTCATAAAATGCTGTTTTTGCCACAAGTCAGTATGTGAAATTCTTGCTTTGCTAGATCTTTCTGGTCAAGTGTAAGAGCTGTTATTGTGAAGTGAAAGCCTCAAGGATTTACAACAGCTCACCAGTAAAGTAGGAAGCCACACAAAGTCACAGAGTTAACAATCACCTATCTTCTGTAGCAACTTACAACAGAGTTCCAAACTGCCAAATGGAAGCAGCATTAATATAAGACAACTGCTTCAACAGCTTTGGGAAATGGATGTTCATGACTGAGGAGGTGCATTCTCAGCCTAACATCACTGTGCACAATACAAGGCATCAGCTGGACTGGAGTAAAGCACACCACAATTGGCATCTGGAAAGATTAAAGCATGTTCTCTAAGTGATGAATCACACTTGACTATATCTGGCAGTCTGATGGTTGAATCTGGGCTTTGTGGACACCTTGTGAATGCTACCTTTTGGTTACTGTACAGTGCCTGCTGTAAAGTTTTTGTAGAGGGGAGATAATGGTTAGGAAAGGTACTGGTATTGCTGCAGCATACAAAGGCATTTAGACAATTTGGCCCTTCCATCTTTGCGGCAACAGTTTGGGAAGAAGCTTTTCTCTTCTCTCATGACTGTGCATAAAGACAAGGTTTGACAGTTTAGTATGGTAGATATGGAGTGACCTGCACAGAGCCCTGACCTCAACTTTACTGAACACCTTTGGGATGAACTGGGAAGTTAATAGTAAGCCAGGTCTTGTTTCCCAGCATCAGCTACTAACATCACAAATGCGATTTTGGCTGAATTTTCACAAATTCCTACACACTCCAAAATCTTGTAGAAAGCCTTCCCAGAAGACCAGAGGCTGGAATAGCTGCAAGGATTGGGGGGTTGGAGAATGGGGGAAACTTCATGTTAAAGTCCATGGTTTTGCAATGGGATGTCCAACAAGCTCATATATTGTATGTGTGATGGTCGCTGTCCATTCACTTTTGGCCATACTGTATAGTGTAAGTGTACCATTTCAAGGTGCTATATAACATTTACATAGAACATGCCCTGTCCCTATCCACTGTTTGTGCAATACTTTTTATTAATTTTACATATTAAATTAAATTATTGCTTTGCAAATATGAACAAACTTCACAATGTAGTGCAGTTTATAAAGTAAAGAATTAACTCCTTCTACTTATTTAAGTATGGTGACATGACACTTGGGGCTTCTCATGGAGCTTCTTATAAAGATCCAGGAGCTCCTGTTAATGGTGTTAACATGAAGTTCATGCCGCAAACATGATTTTCATGCCGAGGCTATTAGCAGCCTGCTGCGAAATTAAACCGTTTGCACCCTCTACAAATGGTAGCCCTGACTCACTTCTGCTTTTGGAACTTTGCGTGCAGTGTGGCTTCATCTGCGCTCCGCTCATAGTGTCCCCACCCGCAGCATGGCTTCTCTTTGAGGTTAGCTTAAACAAGGCAGCAGTCTAATTTTAGCTCATAAGGTAATGAATGCCTTCACTTGAAAAATACAGTACCAGCCGGCAGTTGTTCAGTTAGATAAGAGGTGCCATTGTAGTGACCGAACCAACCATTAAGCAAGCTTATAAAATTTAAATAACATGGCTCTTAGAGAATACAGCAGGCTGCTTTATCTCTTTGCTTTTTTCTTATTTTTTCATTGTAAGCCTCCCTGAATGAGGAGAAGTCACTAAGTCCTAGAATAAAAAATGAAATGTGTGTTTTCAAAGGAACACAGTAAAGTGATGGCACAGACTAAAGGAAAGAATGTCTTCTCCTCAATACATTTAATTTTATATAGTGCCTTGTGTGTTCAATGCCTGCAGTAAAGGGTGGCAGTAGAGATACGTTTTTAAATTATTTGATCGAAGTTGCACAGTGAGTCTAAGGATGGATTGTGATGTTTTTATATTTACTCCTTTCCTGGTGAGCATACAGTTAAAGAATGGGGCACTGTTCTAGACAAAGTGAGGGTCCTTGAATGCAGGAGAAGACATGATGCTGATATATTTAATAAGAGAGTGCTGTTATCAGGAATAGCTAGTCTTCTATATTTGAGCTGAACTTTAAGAATGCATCAAAACCCTGGGGTCATCCAAGGGATGTTTGCTGAATCAGACCAAGAATTTGAAAAGCATCATCACAATCCTGAAAGTGTTTCCAGATTTGATCCTAAACATTACCGAAGGTGAAGTTTAACACTAAAATTACCAGAGCCTACGAAAAAACTCGTAGATCCATCCAACCTTAAAACGCTTCTCACCTCTTCGTCAGCGTCTCTTGTCCTTTAAATTTGTTGATAAGCAGCAAACAGCAAGTAGCCTGCATTGTTCTGTTCATAAAAACTATGAAACTGACTTCCTTCCGAAAAGCAATCTGAGAAAGAGAAAGGAGAGGGAACTAAAATCGCAGTTGAGACGTAATGTAAGGCGTGACCGCAACTTGACAGCATACGCTACAGAGCAGATTGAAAATTGTCTGTCAGACTTTACCTAATCGAAAAAAATTTACATTTCGAGTGTTGCCCAATGTAGCAGAGCAAGAGTAGCGTTTCTTCTTCACAAATGTACTCAAGTAAAAGTAAAAAGTATGGTGCAGTAAAACTACTCTTAGAAGTACAATTTTTTTAAAAGGTTACTCAAGTAAATGTAATGGAGTAAATGTAATTCGTTACTATCCATCTCTAATACTCAGTATATATATATATATATATATGGAAGAGATATGGCTGGCCATTCATCCTGGCCAATACCGCCAGGCCGCCTGGTGGAGCCCTACCTGCAGCATGGAGGTGCCCCGAATGCCAGCAGGAAATTATGGACATTGGAGTTTTCCTTTACAGCCCTGCTGGATACCACAGGGGCCGCTAGAAGGCGCTGCAGGGAGGAACAGTGTTTATTTACCGTACGCCCCGGAAGTACGTCCGAGTCACATGGACAAGGGGAATGACGTGCTTCCAGCGTGAAGAAAAGGACTTTTGATCTGACCTGGAAATGATAGGAGATCACATGGACTAGGGTTTGGAACACTTCCGGGTCAGGGAGGATAAAAGGATTGTAGGAGCTCCCAGACGGTGAGATGAGCTGGGTGGATTATTTTTATTGTGATCATTGTGCGTTATTGGATGAGTATTGTGGAGGAGAGGGTGCTTTGTGCACTGTGCAGAATAAATATAGTCTACTTTTGGACTTTTATCTGGTGTCTGGCGTATTGGACAAGGGTTCAAGGGAGCAATAGCGCCCCCAAAACTGTCACTATATATATATATATATATATATATATATATATATATATATATCATTTTAATGTAGGTAGATCATTTTGACCTGGGGCCTCATGTATAAACGGTGCGTACGCACAGAAATGTTGCGTAAGAACTTTTCCACGTTCAAATCGCGATGTATAAAACCTACACTTGGCGTAAAGCCACGCACTTTTCCACGGTACCTCATGCCTTGTCGTACGTAAGTTCTCCTCTCGGTTTTGCAAACTGGCGGCACCCAGCGTCAAAGCAATGGTACTGTTCCTGTGTGATTACTCATTATTTTCATGACGCGGCTTTATAAATACACTGAAACTAACCGCATATTGTTTATTAGTGTAATGCATCTGATTGTAATTAACTCGTAACAATATAATGGTCCAGGGAACAGCCATAGTACAGTATTCCAAATACCATAACTGCTTTAGCGTTGTTACTCTCACTGCACCTTCTTCTTCTTCTTTCAGCTCCTCCCGTTAGGAGTTGCCACAGCGGATCATCTTTTTCCATATTACTCTCACTGCACGACTCAGAGTATTTATATCACTGTATCTGAGTGTGAATCACAGCAGCTGATCGGAAAGAGAATTATCTGTATACAGCTTTAAGGACACGCTGTGCCAGCCACTGCAAAACGTTTTAAAGCCTTTCCTGTACGGACCTCGCGGTTCAGAAACAGTTTAATCCCAAGAACTTTAAATGCACTCAATCAATTGCTCCTTGTAGAACTGTTTGTATTTATAAGTACAATCACCCCACTGTAAACTTGCACTACAGTTATAATATCTCACAACCTGGGCCACTTTATAAAGCGCGTATTTACATATGATGACGATATCATTTTTAAGGTGAAATGCAGCAAAATATGTTTGTTAAATTATACACATAAAACTTTAACTTCATTTAAATAATCTATATTCTTCACTGGGAGTGTCGTTAAGGATAGAATAATTAAACATGAACTACGAAGATATTTCAATGTTCCTTAAACGTTTTGAAGAATCGGGCTAAGCTTACAGATGGCTTAACGTCTATTACAGAGCTGATTGTGTGGCGATCGGTTACTTGGGGAAAGAAAAGCAAGGACTGCAGTGACGGCTACGCCAATATATATTGAATATAAAACAGAAAGAGAAAATAACAACACAGCTAAAAACGCAGCGACACATTTCGACAAAAGATAAATGCTTGTCATGAGCACGAGGCTCATGAAACACATGTTTAATAATGTGCTTTAGCTCCTATCATCATGAAAATGACATCACGTATACATCTCAGTATTTTAGTTATTCAGAGAGCTGTAATCTCACGAATGTAATGGACTCTGTGTCCAGATGGAGGAAGAGAGCCAGTTTAAGAAGCAAGTAGTGATTCACACACATAGAGCACATACGAGTAGAAGATCAAATACAAAACAAAGCATTTAACGTGCTACTTTAATTACGATGTGATTTGAGAAACTGGTTAATTAAACGATTTTAAGATGAAGTTTATAATGTTCTGCTAAATGACAAAATAAACTACGAGATTAAAGTGGAAATGTCGAGATTGAAGTTGACATTTCGTGCTTTTTCCCCACCGTGTGCCTTTTTTCTCTGTACCCTAATAAACTTTCATATGACACTCAGACAGTGGGCTTACAACTCTTCTTTTCACGGCAACTTTGATATGTGACTTCTTTTTTATTTCCGGCACTGTGCGATTTTGTGAATGTGAGCTTTCAAGTTTCTCCAACACGCTATGTCACTCAATCAACTTCATTTTGTTGATTATACCACGGTTTATTTGAACAAATAGTATGTTTTTCCTTTGCCTCCACTTGGTATTCGCTGAAATTCTTATATTTTCCCTGTGCTTTTCCCATTGTCTTTTCACAGAAGGCTGCGCTTAAGGGCGATTTATATTGATTTGCTTATTCAAATAGGCGTAATTCTGGGAGGATTTGGGGTGTTACAAAATGCGCGTGCACAAGCGTTAGTTTTCACGCTGATCGGGATTTATGTAACGGAAGAACGTGGAAGTTGGAGTACGCACAGATTCCTGCATCTGGATTTTTCTGTGCGTAAGCACATTTCGGCTTTTGTGCTTACGCCATGTTATAGTGCGAGTTCTATGCACGGCGTTATACATGAGGCCCCTGGTCATTTTTAAAGTAGCTCACAAGCCGAAAAAGTGTGGGCACCCCTGACATAGATTGTTGTAGACACGGAACACACATGAAATTCATGTGTTCCAAATAATGATACAGTATTTATAGAAGGTGTGATTTTGCTTGACTTCTCACTCTATACAGCTCCAAGCAACTGATACGCAGGTAAACAGATTTCAAATGAGAAAACTGTGCACTGTGGGGGATGTGATAGCAGACTGCTTGCTGCTTATCAACACATTTAAAGGACAAAAGACGCTGACGGAGAGGTGACAAGCGATTTAAGGTGCGACAGATCTACAAGTTTTTTTGTAGGCTCTGGTAATTCTAGTGTTAAAAGGTAGCCACTCCAATTTGCAGGTAATATTCTAAAACACCTACTGGTGTATGTTGTTTTTTTTTAATTTTATAAGCACTATCTTTTAATTCAGTGGCATTGTGGGTAACGTTATGCTTTCATGAATGTTATAAGAGCCCCCACTATCATCTACTATATAAGTTAAGCACTGATGAGCCAAAACATTATGACCACACTCATATAAAACCAACTGCATTGACACATGTCAAGGTCAAGGGTATATTAGATGGTAAAGTGATATTAGGTATTTGTAGTCAGTGTGTTACATGCAGAAGATATGGCTAGTGGCTTTGATAAGGGCTGAATGGTTATTGCCAGATGACTGGGTGAGAGTATTTTTGAAAGGGCATAGCTTGTAGGGTGCTCACAATCAGCCAAGGTGAATACCTACCAATAGAGGCCCAAGGAGGAAAAAAACATGAACTGTCAACAATTGGGTGTTGGGTGGCCAAGGCCCATCATTGCAGGAGGTCAGTGAATGCTATTCTGTCCAGTATGAATCAACATAAGGGTATCAAACGTTGCTGGATATGGGACAGTGAAGCCACAGGCTAGTTAGAGTGCCCATACTAATCTTCTTCTTCTTCTTTTGGCTGCTCCTATTAGGGGTTGCCACAGTGGATCATCTTTTTCCATCTCTTCCTGTCCTCTGCATCCACCTGCATGTCCTCTCTCACCACATCCAAAAACCTTCTCTCAGGCCTTCCTCCTTTCCTTTTACCTGGTGGCTCTATCCTTAACATCCTTCTCCCAATATACCCAGCATCTCTACTCTGAACATGTCTGAACCAATGCAATCTCGCCTCTCCTGAGCCAACCTTCTAATTTACTCATTTCTAATCCTGTCCATCCTCGTCACACCAAATGCAAATCTTAACATCTTTAACTCTGCTACCTCCAGCTCTGTCTCCTTCTTTCTGGCCAGTGCCACCGTCTCCAACCCATATAACATAGCTGGTCTCACTACCGTCCTGTTGAACTTCCCTTTCACTCTTGCTGATACCCGTCTGTCACAAATTACTCCTGACACTCTTCTTCACCCATTCCACCCTACCTGCACTTTCTTTTTGACCTCTTTCACAATCCCCGTTACTCTATACTGTTGATCCCAAGTATTTAAACTGATCCACCTTCGCCAGCTCTACTCCATGCATCCTCACCATTCCACTGGACTCCCTCTTATTTAAACACATGTATTCTGTCTTGTCCCTACTTACCTTCATTCCTCTCCTCTCTAGAGCATGTCTCCACCTCTCCAGGGTCTCCTCAACCTACTCCCTACTCTCGCTAAAGATCACAATGTCATCAGCAAACATGATAGTCCACAGGGACTCCTGTCTAATCTCGTCTATCAACCTGGCCATCATCATTGCAAATAAGAAAGGGCTCAGAGCCAATCCCTGATGCAATCCCACCTCCACATTGAATACATCCGTCACTCCTACTGCAGACCTCACCACTGTCACACTTCTCTCCTACTTATCCTGTACAACTCTTACGTTCTTCTCTGCCACTCCCATACAATACCACAACTCCTCTCAAGTTAGAGTGCCCATTCTAATCCATGCCCAAAATTACTGCCATGGGCACACAACTATTGAAAACATGGAGCAAGTAACCAACTAGAGCAGTAGCCAATAGTGTTGTGGAGACATTCAAACGTCAATTTCATGTCAGAAATCAGGTCAGTAGGATTGGCAGCCTTTGTTGAACTAAATTGCCTATTGTCAAAGAAAAGGGATGACATCATCCAAAAACAGAAAACTAAAAAGTGAAAAATATAATATCAAAAAGAGGCATTGAGACTTTCAAAAGCAAACATTCCCAAAAATGAAATCCTACCAGTTCTCCCCCATATAAATAATAAAGTTCTGGAGAGACTAAGAAATATCTTAAAGTGGGTAGAAAGAAGATTAAACGTATCTGCCCTTATGCGTTAGATAAATACAGTAAATAAATGAATACAGTGATGAAAGATCTAACTCTGTTTAGCCAACAGACTAGACCTCCTAACCACTCTATAGGCTCAAAAGGGAGCAACTGCAAAATGTCATTTCATTAGGCGGAGACCAATCTAAGGATTTAACTTGGTGAAAAATATCTTGCAACTAGAAACTTTCCTTTTTTAACTTTTGTTGCACTTTTTTTAACCTAATGCAGGAAAACACATTTTAAGTACAACTCTCTAAGATTACAACCCATCCCTCTCTCATATAAACAAGTACATAGTATGGCTCTAAAATCATTCCCTTGAACCTTTTCACTACATTATTTAAATTTTACCATTTTATTTCTTATTATTAATAACATTTTAACAGTGTCATGGGCGGCACGGTGGTGCACTGGTAGCGCTGCTGCCTCGCAGTAAGTAGACCTGGGTTAGCTTCCTGGGTCCTCCCTGCAGAGTTTGCATGTTCTCCCCTTGTCTGCGTGGGTTTCCTCTGGGTGCTCCGGTTTCCTCCCACAGTCCAAAGACATGCAGGATAGGTGCATTGGTGATCCTAAAATGTCCCCAGCGTTTGGTTATTGTATGTGTCCTGCGGTGGGCTGGCGCCCTGCCTGGGATTTGTTCCTGGCTTGCACCCAATGCTGGCTGGGATTGGCTACAGCAGACCCCTGTGACCCTGTGTTAGAGTATAGCGGATTGGGTAATGACTGACTAACAGTGACATGATTACACAATAATTTTAGAAATGTTTCCTGCTGTCAACACTACCATTGTGTGGTATCTTTGCAAGGCCACAGCCATGTTGTTTGTAGTTTTGATGTCCATTGCTAGTCATGTTATACAGGGATTATGTACCATGCTGTGACTCACACTCTGTATATAGAATTTACGATGTTGTTACCCAGCAGTCAGTATCCTATTGTTGGATCTTATTTAAAGGACTTATGTCACTGCAGATTAGTTACAAGAAAGAAACCTGATTTAGTTTAGGATCTCTGGGTAGTATCTCCATTAAAGACTGTTCCTTCTGGTTAAAGTTCTGGTTTCTACATTTGTTCGACTCCTCTAGTAATACAGTACTTATAAAAAATACCCACCACATGGAAGTTTTCATATTTTACATAGTGTGGCGGAAGGCCTGGGCCCATGCCCGGCCAGGACGCCTCTTCTGCATATGGTCTGAGGAAACAGGCATGGGCTGCACAATACCTCCCCCAGGATGCTAGATGGCAGCTCCCCTTAGTGGCAGTGGTGCCTCGGATACCCACAGGGCTCCATGGGAGATGGAGTTCTCTTCAGCCCTGTTGGGATCTGGGGGTGCCACCGGGGGCGCTGCAGTGGTTTCTGAGCATGTAAGGGAAGTGCAGCCAGAAACAAGCAATCAAGCACCTGGAGCACTTCCGGGTGCCTTATAAAAGGTGCCAGCAGCCACTACTCTGGGAGCCAGAGTTGGGAGGAGGGAAACAAAGCTTGCCAGGAGGAGTGGTGGAGGAAAAAGAAAGAAAAGAGAAAATAATTGTATGGTGTTTGGGACTATGTTGTTGTGCTTGTGGTAATGGGGAAGATGTTTCCACAAGGGGGAAAAGAAAATAAAAGCCCTGTGCGCTTTGAACCTGTGTCCTACATCTGTCTATGTCAGGGCTGGCCTTTACAGTAGTCATACAACATTGAATCACATTGGATTTAGTTTGGTTCTTTTGACAATGCTCAACAGAAAAAGTTTATTTAATATCAGAGTGAAAACAGTTATCAGAAAAAAGATCTAAATTAAAAACAAATTTAAAATGCAAAATAAGTGAACACATTAGCATTCACCCCCTTTAATATGCAACCCCTAAATCATCACTGGTGCAGACAATTGGTTTTGAAGTGACATTTTAGTAAACTGGGGATCACATGTCCGGGGTTTAAGTTGACTATATGGACCTTATTTGGAAAGTGGTGAGTCAGTATGGTGGCCTAACCTATACAATAAATATAAAAGAACATGCTAAGCAAATCAGTGAAAAAGTGATTGAAAAGCACAAGTCAGGGGATGAATATATGACATTATCGGAGGAAAGAGTATAGCATGGGCAAACATCCACCTTCAGCATGTAGTTCACAGAAAATGAGTGATTGTGCAAGAAGAAGACAATTAAGGGAGGACACCAAGAGACCTGTGATAACTATGAAAGAGTGAAGGAGTTACAACCTACAGAGGGTGGAATTGGAGATTGGTTGGCTCTAGAATTCTGGTCACCAAAGGCAAAGCAATAAATTGTGCCCCACCTCTGACCAATTGTATAACCCTTTCTATGACACCAGACTCTTGTACATGTAGGATTAATGGTATTTTAGCCTTTTTATGGTATTTATTAAATAACATTTTTATTATAATCTGGCAGTTCACAAAGAATATACTCTGATTTAGGGCAGGCATGGTGGTGTGTTGGTAGCACTGCTACCTGCCAACATGGAGTCCTGAGCCCTACCTGCAAAGAGTTTGTACAATCTCCTCGTGTCCACATGGGTTTTCTCCGTGCGCTCTTGTTTCCTCCTACAGTCCAAAGACATGAAGGTTAGATGGACTGGTGATGTTATATTGGCCCGTGTGTGTGTGTGTGTTCACCCTAAGATGGACTGGAGTCTTGTATAAGGATTGTTCCTGCCTTGTGCCTTATGGTTGATGGGATGGGTTCCAGCTTCCCTGCAACCCTGTTCAGAATAAAATGGGTTTGAAAAGTGGATGGTTGGAGGAACTGTTTTTTTAAATTAACATTCAAATATGCATTTTATATGGACTGTAAGTATATATTTGTTTTAATGAATTTCACAATTCTTGGTAAATAAGGCAAAATCAATTACAAAAGATAATCATGTAGATTAGTAAATTTTAGAACTGAGAGTATTTTATTTGAAAATGTGTTAAGATATGAATATATGTGTAACAGAACAAGATGCAGAGGAAAGAAAGATATGGAAGAAGATGATCCACTGTGGCAAGGGCAGGGCCACTTGGTGGGTTATCAGGGTCACTAAGGCCCAGAGGAATTGAAACACTGGAACAGACTGAAGCCACACTAGCAGGCAAAAAAAAAACAGAGCTTATGCTGCTAGTACACACACACACACACACACACACATACAGTATATATATATATATATATATATATATATATATATATATATATATATATATATATATATATATATATATCATGAACAGGGGGGCTGAACGCACCCCCAGAAGACACGGATGCTCCTCAAAAAAAACCCTCTTAAACGCTAAGGTTATTATCAACTAAGGTTTTTATCACACTGTTTCTCAGTTATAGTAAGAAGGTACTATCTCTTACTAACTTATAGGGGGAAAAGACTATACCATAAATTATGACTATGAAAGAAATTTATATTCTATTCAAATTAAGCAAACATTAATATGAGTTTAACTCAAAACTTTAACTTTCTAAGATTGGCTCTTACAGGCATCCCTAGAGAAATTTTAAATGATCAGGGCACATCTTTTACTTTTCACGTGATGAAACAATTGTGTGACAGCCTTGCTATTAAGAAATTAAGTACCACCGATTGCCATCCAAAGACAAATGGTTTGATTGAACGATTTAACAAGACTTTAAAACAGATGATCAGGCGAGTTGCTCATGATGACCCGACATCTTGGGATTCTGTCCTGTCTTTTATTATGTTTGTGATGCGGGAATCACTGCAGGTGTCCACTGGCTTGAGTCCTTTCGAGTTGTTGTTTGGTAGGCGCCCGTGAGGCATCTTGGATGTTGTACGTGAGGAATGGACAGGAATCCAGACAAAAGCTCATAGGCCGAGCTTTGCGGATCGGGTAATTTCGTTGCAAGATAGGATTTCTAAACTTTCTTCTATCGCTGTGGAGCATCAGCGATGTTAACAAGAAACCCAGAAACGTCTATATGATAGGCGCTATAAGTTCCGTGAATTTAAGCCTGGTGATTATTATTTGGTTCTGATTCCATCTGACCCGCACAAACTCCTAGCAAAATGACAGGGCCTTGCCATTATTGAGGAGCGTATGGGGCTGGTGAATTACAAGGTTAGAATACCAGGCCGGCGCAAACCATTCCAGATTTTACATGTTAATCTCTTGAAGTAGTGCCATGACCCATAGGGGTTTACGCTTCCTTGGCTGCTGTCTTTCAGACTGATGTTGCCATTAGTGATGATTTGACTGACTCGCAAAAGACAGAGTTGTTATCTTTGATTGAACGGAGCACTGATGTTTTTTCTGCCCTGCAGGGCGTGACTAACCTTGCAGAATATAAATTCACTACTGAACCCGGTGATCAGGTGCACATGTGCCCATATCAGAACCCGGAAGAGCAACGGAATATTGTGTATGAGGAAGTCAAACAGATGCTGGCATTGGGTGTAATTTGTGAAAGAAAAAGTGACTGGTGCAGTCCTGTCATATTAGTCCCAAAACAGGACAGTTTGGTTCACTTCTGTATCGATTTCAGGCACTTGAATAAGGTCTCAAAATTGATGCACACCCAATGCCCCGTGTTGACGAGCTGTTGGAAAAACTTGGTCAGGCAACCTATATCTCCATGCTGGATTTCATGAAAGGTTACTGGCAGGTGCCTCTTGAGGCTGGCAGTTATGAGAAAACAGCTCCTGACAGACTTTATGAATTTACTAGACTTCCATTTGGTCTTCATGGCGCACTTCTAACTTTCCAAGATTTGATGGGTCGGATCTTGAGTCCTCATTCTGAATATTCTGGGGCATACCTCAATGATATCATGATTTTCAGCAATGATTGGCAAATACATTTAGAACGTCTTCAGGCTGTCCTTGATAGCTTGAGACAGTCTGGCTTGACAGCTAACCCTAAAAAGTGTAAATTGTGTAAAAGTGAAGCAAATAATATGGCTAACAGTAACCTCTACAAAGTTATCAGGGTTTGCGTCTTTCTTACGAAAAACTGCATAGGCAAACTAATTAAAAAGGTGGCATGGCAGAAAGATAAAGAACACCTAGGATGTCTCCTAAGCATGAGGCAAACTGCAGAAGCTGATTAACTTATAGAAAGAAGAATGACAGGTCAGGTATCCGCTAAGCATCAGGTACATGCAGTATGGCAACTTGCTGGCACTCAAGAACAACTAGGGCTGTAACCTTTATCTTGGGAGGAGTGGAGGCAAAACGAAACCTAAAGGCATGTCCACACGACCTGTTTATATAATGTGAAATAGGCTGGATTGGTCCAATAATACACAGAAATAAGTAGCAACATCCTGTTGGAGGTGAAAGCTTTCCATCAATAGCCTCACAGTGCCTATCCTCCAAAAACCCTTAAGAAAATTACATGTGATGAATGATCATTATCTGTCATGGCATGTATCTTTTTCAGCAGACTGTAGTTTGTAAAGAGTAAGTAAATGAAGAGCACTTTTCAAATTTATTTCTAATAAGATGACAGTAAACATGGAGCTTCTGCCTACTGTGAGACCCCCCTTCCTCCCGCCCTGCCACCACCAACATCCCTTCTGTGCAGACAGGTCTCTATTCGGTTTTGCTTTTCACAATTTTCACAAGCATCCCTTTTATTCTGCTTTGTTTTTTCCATTTCCTATTAATTCTTGGCCCAGCACGATCGCTGCCTCTTCTTTGAAAGCAAGCGCTTTTCTTTTTGTGATGTGCTGAATGCGCCGCCTGAGATTAGCCATGCAGAAAGGAAACTGGCATCGGAAGCTTTTGCAGATTAGTTTTATCACCTCTTTACAGTATCTTGGTTTTGTTCAAAGCTCATTATAGCGCATCAGCAATCGCTGAACCAGACGGCCCATTGCAAGCCTGCTGTTTTGTTCATGAATAGCAACTTTGTCAGGAAACAAATCTAACACGTCCCTTGGTGAGACTTTGCCTTGTGTGGTTAGAGGTACTGAGGGCTTGTGCTGGGCCTCTGCCTACATCAGTAGCATGACCTTATGACCAACTGTTGAGCACCATTAAACTCCTTTGAGAAAGGACACCTTAAAAATAGGTCATAGCAGGCTAGGATGTCAGCTTTCTTTTTTGATTTCCTCATATTAGGAATTCCCTCACCTATTTCTTTGTATTTTAACTTTGGAGAGACATGGGATCCATTAGAAAACAGGAAAAAGTCAGCATAGCTCAAAGTGAAGTAGCTGCTTCAGGGAGACTCTAAAGCAGTGCCAGCTGGCATGTACAGCCTACCAGCCCAACTATCTTCTCCAAGCAGAATGCTGTTTGGAATCCCCTCATTCAATTTTAAGGCTTAGGACAGAGCTCTGCTGACCAAGTCAAGTTCAGTTGTTGGGGAATTCCTAACATGTCATGTGTAGTGTAATGAAAGCACAGTTTACCACGGTAGGTTTGTGACCAGCTCGTAAGAATGTTGAAAAACACTTTGGATATTGCCAGCTTTGGCATACCAGCAGCCTACTACCATCCAAAGTTAAGTAAAATGCCAATAATAGTGATGTTACTTCAATTGAAGGGCAACTTATGTGCAAGAAAATTATGAATACAGACACCCCCACTGAAATGCCCTGATTTAAGCAATATAACACAGACAGGAGAAAACGTCAATCATTTAACTTTAAATAAAATCTCCAAAGAGGCAAAAAGCATCATATCAGTGTTTTTGCAAAGAAAAAAGTGTCTTCTGCGGTGTATTTATAGAATCCATTGATTAGGTCATTATTCTTTAAAAGAATAACATTATTGGTTACAAGTTGCTAACGGGGTATGGCAGATGTTGATACCTTAGATGATCACAGTTTGATTGACAGTCCTGTTTGCTTAGGATGTACATGACATTTTAAATGTATTATTTTTTTTTTCTTATTTTAGAAGATGTGTGAGTTTCTTCTCGCTAACACTGTTTTTCATTGTCAAAAAGAAAAGAACAAAGGCCTATATATATATATATATATATATTATGATCCAGATGGGTACAAAAACAGGAAACTTAGTATTATAGTTATGCCATAAATATAGCATTTTTATCTTAAGGGGTTATATAAAATAACAAGAAATACATTTATCAATGTGAATAATAAAATAACAGCTTCTAAGCTCAGAAGGATATGAGACTCAAACACATGCCAGGTGCACATTGGACCAGGGTTCAAATTCAACTCCTACACTTGTTACCCATGGTCTGTGGCAATAGTATAAAAAGAGAGGACACATCTACGTTGTTGAATAAATAATCATACCAGTTTGAACATTTCTGCATTGATAAATAAACTTTTTACCCACCCAGCTTGGTCAGGAAATTCCCAAAAGAGGTACTCAATATTTATGATTGTGTAATAACAACAGTAGGAAGTTGTGAGCAATACCATTCATCCATCCTCTTCCACTTGTCCGAGATCGGGTCACGGGGACAGCAGCTTGAGCAGAGATGCCCAGACTTCCCTCTCCCCGGCCACTTCTTCTAGTTCTTCCAGATAAATCCCGAGGCGTTCCCAGGCCAGCCAGGAGACATAGTCAATCCAGCGTGTCCTGGGTCTTCCCCGGGTTCTCCTCCCGGTTAATAGGTAATAGGTACGGGCACGCCAAGCGGAATGTGGCTCCGGTGGTTGCTGAGGCAAAAACTCTGGCGTGGCAGGAGTTTGGGGAGGCCATGTAGAACGACTTTCGGACAGCTTCGAGGAGATTCTCGTCCTCAGTCTAGCGTCTCAGGAGGGGGAAGCAGTGCAGTGTCAACACTGTATATGGTGGGGATGGTGTGCTGCTCACCTCGACTTGGGATGTTGTGGGTCGGTGGAGGGGAGTACTTCAAAGACCTCCTCAATCCCATTAACATACCTTCCAATGAGGAAGCAGAGCTTGGGGACTTGGAGGTGGGCTCCCCCATCTCTAGGACTGAGGTCACCAAGGTGGTCAAAAAATTCCTTGGTGGCAGAGCACCGAGGGTGGATGAGATACGCCCAGAGTTCCTCAAGGCTCTGGATGTTGTAGGACTGTCTTGGTTGAAACGCCTCTGCAACATTGCATGGACAACTGGGACAGTGCCTTTGGATTAGCAGACTGGGGTGGTGTACCCTCTATTTAAGAAGGGAGACAGGAGGGTGTGTTCCAACCACAGAGGGATCACAATCCTCAGCCTCCCTGGAAAAGTCTATTCGGGGGTCCAGGAGAGGAGGGTCCATTGGATAGTCAAACCTCGGATTCAGGAGGAACAGTGTTGTTTTCATCCTGGTTGTGGAACAGTGGACCAGCTCTACACCCTTAGCAGGGTCCTGGAGGGTGCATGGGAGTTTGCCCAACCAGTCTACATGTGTTTTGTGAACTTGGAAAATGCATTCGACCGTGTCCCTTGGGGAATTCTGTGGGGGGTGCTCCAGGAGTATGGGGTACCGGACCCCCGATAAGGGCTGTTCGGTCCCTGTACAACCAGTGTCAGAGGTTGGTCAGCATTGCCGGCAGTAAGTCGAACGCATTTCCAGTGAGAGTTGGACTCCGCCAGGGCTACCCTTTATCACTGATTCTGTTCATAACTTTTATGGACAGAATTTCTAGGTGCAGCCAGGGCATTGAGGGGGTCCAGTTGGTAGACTCAGGATTGGGTCACTGCTTTTTACAGATGATGTTGTCCTGTTTGATTCATCAGGCCGTGATCTTCAGCTCTCTGTGGATCGGTTTGCAGCTCAGTGTGAAGTGGCTGGGATGGGAATCAGCACCTCCAAATCCGAGACCATGGTCCTCAGCCCTCTCAGGGTTGGGAGCGAGATCCTGCCCCAAGTGGAGGAGTTCAAGTATCTTGGGGTCTTGTTCGCGAGTGAGGGAAGAATGGAGCGTGAGATTGACAGGCGGATCGGTGTGGCATCTGCAGTAATTCTCTCTGCATTGGTCTGTTGCGGTGAAAAACGAGCTGAGCTGTAAGGCAAAGCTCTCAATTTACCAGTTGATCTATGTTCCTACCCTCACCTATGGTCATGATCTTTTTGTAGTGACCAAAAGAACGAGATCACGAATACAAGCGGCTGAAATGTGTTTCCTCCGCAGGGTGTCTGGGCTTTCCCTTAAAGATAGGGTGAGAAGCTCAGTCATCCGGGAGGGGCTCAGAGTAGAGCCGCTGCTCCTCCGCATCAAGAGGAGTCAGATGAGGTAGCTCAGGCATCTGATCAGGATGCCTCCTGGACTCCTCCCTGGTGAGGTGTTCCGGGCTCATCCAACAGGTGATTAATACCAGCAGAGATATATATTTTTTTGCATGTTGTTCACTTCCAGCTGTTCATTGAGTTTACTTTAAAGTTCACATTGTCCTTGGACAAACTCCCACTTCACCATGACATTAGTGAATGGATGCCTGCTTACTTCCTAAAGATTCAATAATCTGTATCTGAATGGTCACTCATAGCATCTCCATCTCATTTTAAGAATCTTGACAATTACTCACTGAATCTGAGATCCTGCCATCTATGCTGTTGCCATTTATCATATACTTTAGAGGCTTGATTAAAAGTAATTTTAACTTTTAATTTCACATAATTGTTGTTGTTAAGACCTCTCTCCCGAGATAGATAAAATATTTCTTGAGTGTGGCCATAAATCTATACTGTTTAATTCTAACCCCTGGTTATTTTTCATTCAGATTTATAGCATAAAATCCACCTTTTAATAGCCTTCCCATACTTATGCTGAAAAATGAGCATAAGTTCATTGTCAGGTATTGACTTTCATTAAATGCTGCTAGCTGTTCAATTGGCTCAAAGTACTACACAGCTGATCATCTTCACTGCTGACAAAGCTGAGATGCCCAAACCCTCAAAATCCCTAATATTGTTGGTTTCTCAGAATAAATCCCCAAAACAGTTCATATGTCTCTCCTCCAAGCCCCACTATGTACTGTATCTATTTTTGATCATTATACCATTTTGAATGCCACTGTTTGCAGCTCTCTCTCTCACAAGATATGATGTTTGATATGAAGTACACATACTGTTGTCAAATGATTCTCATGTACAGCTCATTGTGTTTTGCTGTGATTCATTGTCACAGTGGTTGTAGGCTCTTCAAGTATCAGTTTTATCCAGTTATTTATCTTGTATTTATTTTGATTACACTGTAATTTTCATTTATATATTATTCTTGTTTGTATTCCCTGCATGAGTGCTTTGCAATGCCCCGTGTGATTATTTTAAACAACTCTGTTTATTTTTCTCTTCTTATGTTCTATTGAGTTTGACAACAAACTCTTTAAGCTGGGCATGATTACAGACGCATGTGAACTGATTGTGTTTGAAATTTCTTTCCATACATTTATTTTAAAATCCACCAACTACAAGTATAGGGTCAAGACCAATCTCGGCAAGATATAATGCTGGGCAGGAAGCAATCATGAATAGAGAACATTTTGAAATTTCAAAATCTATTTCCTCCAAAGCTATTAGGAAGCCTCGTGCCGATCATTGCATGTTTGAGTCAATTTTAAGTAATGTCATTTCAGATATTAAATATACTCAAAGCATAATAAAAAAATTTGGGGCTTGACTTTTTAAGATAAACACCATCTTTCTCTTTCAACATAACCCCCTTGTCCTGCGTTGGACTAGTGCCCTGTCCAGGGATTGTTCCTCTCTTGTGCCCAATATTTGCTGGGATAGCCTTCACCCCCCTGCTCAGGATTAAGCACATTTCTATAACCCCCTTAAACCCTGCCTCTACTGCAAAGAATCTTGGTGTCATTTTTGATTCCTCCCTCTCTTACTCCGCCCACATAAATCACATTAAGAAACTTTCTTACTTTCACCTCTGTAACATATTCCATGTTCGCTGCTTTCTCTCCTTTTCTAATGCTGAGAGATTTGTCCATGCTTTTATCACATCCCTCATAGATTATTGTAACTCGCTGCTGGCAGGTGCCCCTTCTAATCTCATATCACAGCTCCAGCTTATTCAAAACTCAGCTGCAAGAGCCCTTACTTGAACCAGCAGCAGCGAGCACATCACACCTATCCTGTTTAGCCTTCACTGGCTCCCTGTGTCTTACAGAATCGAGTTTAAAATCCTACTAATAACCTACAAAGCGTTAAATAACCTCGTGCCAAACTACATCAGTGACCTTCTCCATCACTATGTGCCTGCCCGGGCACTAAGGTCCTCTGATTCTGGCAAACTTGTTGTGCCCCACACTAATCTACACACCATGGGTGACAAGGCCTTCAGCTGTATAGCGCCCAGACTCTGGAATGACCTACTGAAATTAATTAGATCAGCTGACTCCATGAATTCTTTTAAAAAACAACTCAAAACTCATCTGTTCAGGAAGGCTTTTAGCTCTACTTGTCTTTATTCCCCTTCTCTCAGTTTACCTCTCTGTCAAGATGCTCATGTAACCTGTATGTGTGTATGCTAGACAATCAATTATGTTGTCTGTTAGGCTTTTCTTTGAATTTACTGTCTTAATCTTCTTTATTTATTTATTTGGTTTGTACAATGCTATATACTGTATACCCTGCCGTTCTTTCTTATATTCTGTAAGTGCTTGAGCTTGGGTAAAGCACTATATAAATAAAATGTGTTATTATTATTTATTATTACACTGGCTATAAAGTTGACTAAGCTTTTCTCTGTAACTCAGAAAAAGAATATGCTGTCTTGCTTATGTAACCCCAGACCTGTAGCTGAATTGACTTATTGTCACAGCATGTGCCATAGAGGTAGACCTTCAGATTAGCTGGACCAGGTCTGGAAATGGAATAGGTGGGCCATCTCTTTGAATCCACAGTTTTGCAGAGACATTTCTCATGAAGCACAAGGGGGTTGGCCAAAGACTTTAACTTGTCATTTTCCTTGTCCCTGATGGACTGTTGCAAACAACAAAGCGAATCACAATGATATTCGCCAGTTATGTGAATCTTTGGAGGCATGTTATTAATATGGACCACACCGTCAACATCATAGAAAAACATGCACCTTACTTTTCCAGCACTGGCTTGAATTTCATTTCTTTGTTGCTAGAGAATCACCATGCTTCCTTTGTTTCAATTGTTGTTTAAACTCTAGATCATAGCGATTTGCATATTTTATGCCCAGTTAAAACAAACTTTTTCATTTTCTCCCAGTCCAAATCCATTAGCATGAGATTCTACTTGGAACACTGGATATGGTGATGCCTTTCTTCAAGAGTCACACAATGTTCACAGCCTTCGGTCATGTTTAATTATTCATAAAAAATGGGTTCAACTGACTTATGTCTAATCCACACAGTATCTGCTATCTCATGCACAACATCTATCTATCATGAAGATATAAAAACTGAAATGAATTAAGTGCATGTTGCCAGCAGTTGAAAACGAAAAAGATGCTTCTGGACAACATTGTTGTTGCAGCTGGCATAATGGTCATGAAATAGTGTTGGACTTGGCTGACTTTAGTTTCTGCAGGCAGAGATGAAAGTGAAGGCAGGGTCACTGTTATTCAAGACAAGACAAATAACAAACATAAGACAAATCCTTCCTAAGTGTCCCCTTGATAAAAGTCCCTTATAAACTACGTGGTACACTCAAGGACAATATACAGCACATTGGTATCTTTAGTGGCAATAGCCACAGCAGTAGACTCATCAGTAAGTGCATGCCAGTAGGTGGAAGAGCAGGATTGTTTTAATTTTGTAAAAATTTTCTTTAGCTTTAGAAATTTTTCTTATAGACTCCTTAAGGAATGAGTTGTGAAGGAGGACAAGAACTATGGCTTAACATATTAAGGAGTTTAGCAGATGTTTCCTATGGCCTAAACAATGGGAAAGTTTAGGTTGTATTTGGAGTTGTTGTTTTGTTGGTTTGAATTAAATACCCGATTCGGGTTTCCTTAAGTTTGTGCATGACATCCCTTTGGTTGTTACAATTCTTTATTTATGGATATATATATATATATATATATATATATATATATATATATATATATATACAGTGGTGTGAAAACTATTTGCCCCCTTCCTGATGTCTTATTCTTCTGCATGTTTGTCACACAAAATGTTTCTGATCATCAAACACATTTAACCATTAGTCAAATATAACACAAGTAAACACAAAATGCAGTTTTTAAATGATGGTTTTATTATTTAGGGAGAAAAAATCCAAACCTACATGGCCCTGTGTGAAAAAGTAATTGCCCCTTGTTAAAAATAACCTAACTGTGGTGTATCACACCTGAGTTCAATTTCCGTAGCCACCCCAGGCCTGATTACTGCCACACCTGTTTCAATCAAGAAATCACTTAAATAGGAGCTGCCTGACACAGAGAAGTAGACCAAAAGCACCTCAAAAGCTAGACATCATGCCAAGATCCAAAGAAATTCAGGAACAAATGAGAACAGAAGTAATTGAGATCTATCAGTCTGGTAAAGGTTATAAAGCCGTTTCTAAAGCTTTGGGACTCCAGCGAACCACAGTGAGAGCCATTATCCACAAATGGCAAAAACATGGAACAGTGGTGAACCTTCCCAGGAGTGGCGGGCCGACCAAAATTACCCCAAGAGTGCAGAGACGACTCATCCGAGAGGTCACAAAGACCCTAGGACAACGTCTAAAGAACTGCAGGCCTCACTTGCCTCAATTAAGGTCAGTGTTCACGACTCCACCATAAGAAAGAGACTGGGCAAAAACGGCCTGCATGGCAGATTTCCAAGACGCAAACCACTGTTAAGCAAAATGAACATTAGGGCTCGTCTCAATTTTGCTAAGAAACATCTCAATGATTGCCAAGACTTTTGGGAAAATACCTTGTGGACTGATGAGACAAAAGTTGAACTTTTTGGAAGGCAAATGTCCGGTTACATCTGGCGTAAAAGGAAAACAGCATTTCAGAAAAAGAACATCATACCAGCAGTAAAATATGGTGGTGGTAGTGTGATGGTCTGGGGTTGTTTTGCTGCTTCAGGACCTGGAAGGCTTGCTGTGATAGATGGAACCATGAATTCTAATGTCTACCAAAAAATCCTGAAGGAGAATGTCCGGCCATCTGTTCGTCAACTCAAGCTGAAGCGATCTTGGGTGCTGCAACAGGACAATGACCCAAAACACACCAGCAAATCCACCTCTGAATGGCTGAAGAAAAACAAAATGAAGACTTTGGAGTGGCCTAGTCAAAGTCCTGACCTGAATCCAATTGAGATGCTATGGCATGACCTTAAAAAGGTGGTTCATGCTAGAAAACCCTCAAATAAAACTGAATTACAACAATTCTGCAAAGATGAGTGGGCCAAAATTCCTCCAGAGCGCTGTAAAAGACTCATTGCAAGTTATCGCAAACACTTGATTGCAGTTATTGCTGCTAAGGGTGGCCCAACCAGTTATTAGGTTCAGAGGGCAATTACTTTTTCACACAGGGCCATGTAGGTTTGGATTTTTTTTCTCCCTAAATAATAAAAGCCATCATTTAAAAACTGCATTTTGTGTTTACTTGTGTTATATTTGACTAATGGTTAAATGTGTTTGATGACCAGAAACATTTTGAGTGACAAACATGCAAAAGAATAAGAAATCAGGAAGGGGGCAAATAGTTTTTCACACCACTGTATATATATATATATATAGTGAGGGACGGCTGGCATACTTACCTAGCTGAGATGCCCTTAGAATGGAAGGACGGGGGAGACAGCTTACACAGGGCTTTGTCGCACCCAAGACATTAGACAAACTCCAGCAGCAGCAAGCCCAGGTTCAGATCCTCATGTGGGAACCCGCAGGGCATGTCAGGTATTGTAGTCCCAAGGAACTGCCCTGTTGGGAACCGTTGGGGCTGCCGGGGAAGCTGCAGGATTGGGGAGTCTCTACATCATCCGGGGACACTAAAATAAAGGAGTTGCCTGTCTCACATCATGGAATCAGAGTTGGGAGGAAGTGGACAAAGCTTGTGGGGAAGAGTGGAGGAGGCAGCAACTAAAAGAAGACAGAAAGAAGACAAGGTATTGCTTTATTGTGCTATTTATTGTGCTTGTGCATACTTTTGGCTGTGGTGGGAGATGCTTGAGGAAGTTTTTCCCACAATAAGGACTCTTTGGCTTTAACCTTGTGTCTTAAGCCTATCTGTGTTGGGTGTTTGGGGAGCTGGAGCACCCCCTACTGTCTACTCTCTCTATATATATATACTGTATATACTCACAGATAAGTTCTCCTGTGCATAAATCAGGACTTGATTTTATCGTATAATTTCTGGTATTTTATAATGTCAGTCGCATAAGTCAAATGCGGAAAACTCACGCTATTGGTCCAAGGGATTATGATATGCTAACGCCCACCTGAGACAGTAACAATGGAGCACACTGCCTTTTTTTCTATGTGGGTGTGGCAATGCACTGTATCTCTCTCTCTCTCTCTCTCTCTCTCTATTGTGTCTATGTGACCACACGGTGATACCTAAACTATTCCAAAGCAACGTTTGCACTGATATGTGTTTTTTGTATCTCACACCATCATACACCTTTATCATTATTATCCCTTATCTACGATGGAGTGTTCAATCAGAAGAAAATATGAAGCTGGTTTTAAATTAAACATTGTTGAAGTAGCGAAAGAAATTGGTAACTGCACTGCTGCAGCAAAATTCGATGTGTCTGAGAAACTGATTGGAGGAGGCAAGAAGATGTAAAAACAAAAAAAAATTAAGTTTCACATTTTAAAATGGGCATATAAGTCGGGGTCTGATTTTATGATCGATGTTTCGGGTTTCAAGACCTGATTTATACGTGAGTGTATATGATATATATACGGTGTATATCCATATAATAAAGGCCCAGCGCGGTGTCCATGTCTGGGTCCGCGTTCCTTTTGGCTGTCTAGCTGCCCCGTAGAAAAGCTCCAATCCGTCTCCTCCATTCTTTCCCCTTTGCTTTTATTTTTCCTGTTCCCGAAAATCTTTACAAAACAAAAGTAAAGAAATAGACAGAGCGTCACATTAACGTCTTCTCCCCTCTGCCTATTAAATAATCAATAAAATGAAATAAAAAAATCATGAAAGAAACAGAAACCACAACCTACCCTTACAGCGTCCACCACGCTTCTGGCGTTACAGCTAAACACGTGGTGTATGCAGGTTATGAGGTGTGATGCTAATTAACGCCCATACTACAACAGATTATATTGTTCATATACTATTAACTATTTACAGGGATCAACTCTTTTGGGGAAATTCATAACAAAAAAAAAATTTTTATTATAAATAACATGTGCACTTGAGTATTTCGAGCCCCGCGTCTGAGTCGATGGTTCCCCTAGTCACCAATTCATGTGTTTCACTATGCCCACTATGCCTTTCCGTCTTCAGCTACCCATGTGCACTTGTACGGAGGAGACCTTACGGAACAATGCCAAAACGAAACGCAACTAAACCTGCTGCTGCGAGAGAGAACACATTACAGCGTGATAACGAAGCAAAGAGGCAAAGGCGTGACAGTCGCTCGCAAGAAAGGGGCACTCAGCATTCAGACAGATTAGCTCAACGACGCGTCTCTGCCGCACAACGAAAGGCAACTGAAACCCCTACAGAGACAGAAGACAGATTACGCTGTGATCACGAAAGAAAGAGGCAAAAGCGTGCCAATGAGACACCCGATGAGAGGTCCTTACGATTGAGTCCTTCAACTGTGGTCATCCAACGCTCAGCATAGCGCGCGCGCCAAGTTGCTAGTATATATATATATATTATAAATATATATATACTAGCAAAATACTTTGCAGCGGTGAAGTCCTGCCTTAAAATTGTTACTAAGAAGAAAATTAAACCTTTTAAAACTGAGGGAAAATATACCACTAATTATTTGTTAAGGATCTCTTTGTATACCACATTGTGAGTTCGGCCTTCCGGTTGTAATATGACCAAGCTGTGCGCTGAGCTTACTCTTGAGCATGCAACGTACAGTTGGCCATGTGAACAGTAATCTTGTTTCAAATCTCACAGCTTGGATTGCTGCTGTCATAATCGGTTTTAGTTTCATGGTTTGTTTCAATTACGACAGTATTTGTAGGACTTGTGTTGACGTGACATTCGGCAACTGTCAAGCGTTGTAAGTATACAACCAGTTTCATCGATAACTTCACAACCAGCTTTTGAGAGTTTAAACATTCATAAACATCAATGTGTCCACTACTGAAATCGTCACCTGTGAATCTAAGATGTTTAAGAGGCATTGGCGGTTGTCGAAAGGTGTAAAATATTTGGCCATTTCGGTACACTTGAAAGCGACAACCGAACAATTCAGTGGCAGCCATCAACTCACATGCAGATCCATAGGTGAAGGCTTAAGCATTTCACTCTTATAGTGCTCCTGTGTAGTATAATTATCTCCTGTACCGTCATCAGTCCACACCTTGAACCTGTCCCAGTCATTCAATACATAAGACACAATGTTCCTCCGGATATCAAGAGTGAGCCTGATATGGCCGTGCAATATGTAATAAAGACAATGGAAAAGGCAGGTGCCATCTCTGGGCATGGAAACCACTCGGTAAGTGACAGTTCTTTGATCGATGGTGATCACCACGATAGACATGTTAATGGGGGTACGGTTGGAATGATAAAGGAAATGGGTACCTGAACAATGTAAAGTAAGTCTAAAATACCTAAAAAATAACTATAATCGTAATAAATGAACAATAAAACAGCGGAGAAGCCGTGGATTAAATGAAAAGGCTGTAATTATCAGCAGGGAGACATGAATCCTGTGGCGAAGCAAGGAAGGGAATGTAGAGACTGGAGTGATGGACGGCCTTATATAGGCAGGCAGCCAACAACGGTGACCGAGCTGCAAGCTATGGACATATATATGTACGTAAGTAGGATTCAGTTAGTGTTGGGAACCCGCATACCAAATTTCTTGAAGATGGGCCCATAAGTAACAAAGACTGTTGAAAAGTTCAATATGGCGGCCGACAGTGGCATCATACCACTGAAATAAGTACCAAATTTCAACCTTCTACCTACACAGGAATTTGGAGAATTAGTGACGTTGAAAAGTTCAATACGGCGGCTGACAGTGGCGTCATACCACCGAAATAAGTACATAAATCGGTTTCGGTTAGCGCAGGGAAGCCGCCTACCAAATTTTGTGAAGATGGGGCCATAAATCAGAATGTTCAACATGGCGGATGTTGTCGACCGTTATGACCATTACGTGTAGAATTTTGAAATGAAACCTGCTTAACTTTTGTAAGTAAGCTTTAAGGAATAATCTTGCCAAATTTCAGTCTTCTACCTACATGGGAAGTTGGAGAATTAGTGATGAGTGAGTGAGTCAGTGAGGGCTTTGCCTTTTATTAGTATAGATATATATACAGTGGTGTGAAAAACTATTTGCCCCCTTCCTGATTTCTTATTCTTTTGCATGTTTGTCACACACAATGTTTCTGATCATCAAACACATTTAACCATTAGTCAAATATAACACAAGTAAACACAAAATGCAGTTTTTAAATGATGGTTTTTATTATTTAGGTAGAAAAAAAAATCCAAACCTACATGGCCCTGTGTGAAAAAGTAATTGCCCCCTGAACCTAATAACTGGTTGGGCCACCCTTAGCAGCAATAACTGTAATCAAGCGTTTGCGATAACTTGCAATGAGTCTTTTACAGCGCTCTGGAGGAATTTTGGCCCACTCATCTTTGCAGAATTGTTGTAATTCAGCTTTATTTGAGGGTTTTCTAGCATGAACCACCTTTTTAAGGTCATGCCATAGCATCTCAATTGGATTCAGGTCAGGACTTTGACTAGGCCACTCCAAAGTCTTCATTTTGTTTTTCTTCAGCCATTCAGAGGTGGATTTGCTGGTGTGTTTTGGGTCATTGTCCTATTGTAGCACCCAAGGTCGCTTCAGCTTGAGTTGACGAACAGATGGCCGGACATTCTCCTTCAGGATTTTTTGGTAGACAGTAGAATTCATGGTTCCATCTATCGCAGCAAGCCTTCCAGGTCCTGAAGCAGCCAAACAACCCCAGACCATCACACTACCACCACCATATTTTACTGCTGGTATGATGTTCTTTTTCTGAAATGCTGTGTTCCTTTTATGCCAAATGTAACGGGACATTTGCCTTTCAAAAAGTTCAACTTTTCTCTCATCAGTCCACAAGGTATTTTCCCAAAAGTCTTGGCAATCATTGAGATGTTTCTTAGCAAAATTGAGATGAGCTCTAATGTTCTTTTTGCTTAACAGTGGTTTGCGTCTTGGAAATTTGCCATGCAGGCCGTTTTTGCCCAGTCTCTTTCTTATGGTGGAGTCGTGAACACTGACCTTAATTGAGGCAAGTGAGGCCTGCAGTTCTTTAGACGTTGTCCTGGGGTCTTTTGTGACCTCTCGGATGAGTCGTCTCTGCGCTCTTGGGGTAAGTTTGGTCGGCCGGCCACTCCTGGGAAGGTTCACCACTGTTCCATGTTTTTGCCATTTGTGGATAATGACTCTCACTGTGGTTCGCTGGAGTCCCAAAGCTTTAGAAATGGCTTTATAACCTTTACCAGACTGATAGATCTCAATTACTTCTGTTCTCATTTGTTCCTGAATTTCATCTTGGCATGATGTCTAGCTTTTGAGGTGCTTTTGGTCTACTTCTCTGTGTCAGGCAGCTCCTATTTAAGTGATTTCTTGATTGAAACAGGTGTGGCAGTAGTCAGGCCTGGGGGTGGCTATGGAAATTGAACTCAGGTGTGATACACCACAGTTAGGTTATTTTTTTAACAATGGGGCAATTACATTTTCACACAGGGCCATGTAGGTTTGGATTTTTTTTCTCCCCAAATAATAAAAACCATCATTTTAAAAACTGCATTTTGTGTTTACTTGTGTTATATTTGACTAATGGTTAAATGTGTTTGATGATCAGAAACATTTTGTGTGACAAACATGCAAAAGAATAAGAAATCAGGAAGGGGGCAAATAGTTTTTCACACCACTGTACTGTATATACTCAGCAAAAAAAGAAACGTCCTCTGACTTTCAACTGTTTTTACTTTCAGTAAACTTAATGTGTAAATATTTGTATGAACACTAAAAGAGTCAACACCATAAGACATAAACTAAAAATGTTTCACAATGTGTCCCTGAATGAAGGGAGGCTCAAAATCGAAAGTACCAGTCAGTATCTGGTGTGGCCACCAGCTGCTTGAAGTACTGCAGTGCATCTCCTCCTCATGGACTGGACCAGATTTGTCAGTTCTTGCTGTGAGATGTTACCCCACTCTTCCACCAAGGCACCTGCAAGTTCATGGACATTTCTGGGGGGAATGGCCCTAGCCCTCACCCTGCGATCCAACAGGTCCCAGATGTGCTCAGTTCCTTCGACGATAAACACGAATCCGTCCATCACCCCTGGTGAGACAAAACCGTGACTCATCAGTGAAGAGCACTTTTTGCCACTCCTGTCTGGTCCAGCAAAGGTGGGTTTGTGCCCATAGGCGACGTTGTTGCTGGTGATGTCTGGTAAGGACCTGCCTTACAACAGGCCTACAAGCCCTCAGTCCAGCCTCTCTCAGCCTATTGCGGACAGTCTGAGCACTGATGGAGGGATTGTGTGTTCCTGGTGTGACTCGGGCAGTTGTTGTGGCCATCCTGTACCTGTCACGCAGGTGTGATATTCGGATGTACCGATCCTGTGCAGGTGTTAGTTACACATGGTCTTCCACTGTGAGGATGATCAGCTGTCCTTCCTTTCTCCCTGTAGCACTGTCTTAGGCGTCTCACAGTGCGGACATGGCAATTTATTGCCCTAGCCACATCAGCAGTCCTCATGCCTCCCTGCAGCATGCCTAATGCACGTTCACGCAGATGAGCAGGGACCCTGGGCATCTTTCTTTGGGTGTTTTTCACAGTCGGTAGACAAGTCTCTTTAGTGTCCTGCGTTTTTAGAACTGTGACCTTAAATGCCTACTTTCTGTAAGCTGTTAAGGTCTTAACGACCATTCCACAGGTGCATGTTAATTAATTGATTATGGTTAATTGAACATGCATGGAAAACATTGTTTAAACTCTTTACAATGAAGATCTGTAAAGTTATTTGGATTTTTAAAACATTATTGTTGAAATACACAGTCCTGAAAAAGGGATGTTTCTTTTTGCTGAGTGTATATATATATATATATATATATATATATATATATATATATATATATATATATATATATATATATATATATATACAGTGGAACCTCGGTTTATGAGTAACTTGGTTTACGAGTGTTTTGCAAGACGAGCAAAAATTTTTAATAAATTTTGACTTGATAAACGAGCGATGTCTTGTAATACGAGTAGTATGGATACACTTTGTCTGCAGATGTGATCGCAACTGAGCTGTTGGTTTTTCTCTCTCTCTCCTTATCTCACTCGCTCGACCAGCACATCTCTCTCTCTCCTTATCTCGCTCGCTCCTCGCCCAGCGCGTCTCTCTCTCTCTCTCCTTATCTCGCTCGCCCAGCGCGTCTCTCTCTCTCTCTCTCTCTCCTTATCTCGCTTGCCCTGCGCGTCTCTCTCTCTCTCTTTCCTTATATCGCTCGCCCAGCGCGTCTCTCTCTCTCTCCTTATCTCGCTCGCTCGCCCAGCGTCTCTCTCTCTCTTTTTATCTTGCTCGCCCATCTCTCTCTCTCTCTCTGGCAATCGTCTCCTATTCTCCGTCTGAGTCTGTGTGCCTCACTCATATAGTCAACATCCTTACAAGCGTATACTGTTTACTACAGCATTGTGACTGTGTATGTGCGCTGTGAAGTGCGAGCCCCCATCTTGCTCCCCAAAACACGAAGCTGAGTCTCAGTACTTTAACACCAGCTTTATTCAGCTTGAAATAGCAACAGCGCTGTTATTTATTGTAGCGGGATCTTTATAATGTTCCTTGTATGACCCATTGACGACGGGCGCTTATAACATAACTGCTACAGCGCTGGGAGACTGCGATTGTTTTGGGACGCTCTTCTGTGTGTCGTCCCGTTGGGTGGAATCCCACATGAGTTTAGAAACTCACACCAGCCATGATTCTTTTTAAAGGTAAAGTGCAGGTTAATTTGCATTATGTATTTTACTTTATATTTTGTATTAATCATTTTTATATAAATAGTTTTGGGTTGTGGAACAAATCTTCTGAGTTTCCATTATTTCTTATGGGGAAATTCGCTTTGATATACGAGTGCTTTGGATTGCGAAGTTGGATTGGATTGGATTACACTGTATATATATATATATATATATATATATATATACTGCTCAAAAGAATTAAAGGAACACTTTTTAATCAGAGTATAGCATAAAGTCAATGAAACTTATGGGATATTAATCTGGTCAGTTAAGTAGCAGAGGGGGTTGTTAATCAGTTTCACCTGCTGTGGTGTTAATGAAATTAACAACAGATGCACTAGAAGGGCAACAATGAGATGACCCCCAAAACAGGAATGGTTTAACAGGTGGAGGCCACTGACATTTTTCCCTCCTCATCTTTTCTGACTGTTTCTTCACTAGTTTTGCATTTGGCTACAGTCAGTGTCACTACTGGTAGCATGAGGCGATACCTGGACCCTACAGTGGTTGCACAGGTAGTCCAACTTCTCCAGGATGGCACATCAATACGTGTCATTGCCAGAAGGTTTGCTGTGTCTCCCTGCACAGTCTCAAGGGCATGGAGGAGATTCTAGGAGACAAGCAGTTACTCTAGGAGAGCTGGACAGGACCATAGAAGGTCTATAACCCATCAGCAGGACCAGTATCTGCTCCTTTGGGCAAGGAGGAACAGGATGAGCACTGCCAGAGCCCTACAAAATGGCCTCCAGCAGGCCACTGGTGTGAATGTCTCTGACCAAACAACCAGAAAGACTTCATGAGGGTGACCCAAGGGCCCCATGTCCTCTAATGGGCCCTGAGCTCACTGCCCAGAAGAATGCAGCTCGATTGGCATTCGCCATAGAATTCCAGAATTGGCAGATGCACCACTGGTGCCCTGTGCTTTTTACAGATGAAAGCAGGTTCACCCTGATCACGTGACAGAAGTGAAAGGGTCTGGAGAAGCCATGGAGAACATTATGCTGTCTGTAACATCATTCAGCATGAGCAGTTTGGTGGTGGGTTAAGGATTGTCTGGGGAGGCATATCCATGGAGGGTCACACAGACCGCTACAGGCTTGACAAAGGCACCTTGGCTGCCATTAGGTATCAGGATGAAATCCTTGGACCCATTGTCAGACCCTATGCTGGTACAGTGGCTCCTGGTGCACGACAGTTCCTGGCCTCATTTGGTGAGAGTATGCAGGCAGTTCCTGGAGGATGAAGGAATTGATACCATTGACTGGCCACCACACTTTCCTGACCTAAATCCAATAGAACACCTCTGGGACATTATGTTTTGGTCCATCCAATGCCACCAGGTTGCACCTCAGACTGTCCAGGAGCTCAGTGATGCCCTGGTCCAGATCTGGGAGGAGATCCCCCACAACACCATCTGTCATCTCATTAGAAGCATGCACCGATGTTGTCAGGCATGTATACAAGAACACAGGGGCCATACAAAGTGCTGCGTACAATTTTGAGTTTCTGCAATTAAATTTTGGCAAAATGGACTAGACTGCCACTTAATTTTTTCACTCTGATTTTTGGGTCGTCTTTGAATTCAGGGCTCTGTAGGTTGATCATTTTCATTTCCATCAAACGATGTGGCATCCTTTCGTTCCTAACACATTACCCAGTCTATATCAGTATAGATATCTAGGAGGATTTCTTTTTCTCATTGAGATCTGATGTGTTTTCAAAGTGTTCGGATATGTTCAGGGAAGTCGCCAAGTTACTCCGTATTAAGCATCTCAGGACGTCAGTGTACCACCCACAGACAGACGGGCTCATGGAGTGCTTTAACCAAACCAGAACAGATGCTCCGCTAGGTAGTCAGCGCGGATAGTAGGAACTGGGACCAACTTTTACCTCTGGTACTTTTTGCCTACCGGGAGGTGCCACAGGCCTCCACAGGGTTTTCCCCTTTTGAACTCCTGTACAGTCGCCAACCCCGGGGCATATTGAATGTATTAAAAGAAGGCTGGGAAGGAGAGGCCCTTCCCTCCACCAACCTCCTAGAACATATCGCGCAGTTATGCGATAGACTAGAGAAAGTCCGGCCCCTCCTAAAGTAACACGTGTCTCGAGCTCAAGCAGTGCAGGCCCGGAATTATAACCGGATTTCCTCCCTACGCGAGATTCAGCCGGGAGACAGCGTAATGGTGCTTGTACCCACTTCCCACTCTAAATTACTGGCTCATTGGCAGGGCCCCTACAAGGTTTAAGAGAGGAAAGGGCTCGTCGACTATTTGGTCCTCCAGCCAAATCATCGACCGAGAGAGAGGGTCTACCATGTGAACCTTCTGAAACCCTGGAGGGCTAGGGAAGAGCCAGACCCCTCCAAACCATCCCTCTCCCTTTTCTCGGTGAAATCTTGACTTAACCTCGGTCCCAATTTGACGGCCCACCAACGACAGAAACTAAAAGGTGCAATCCAGTCTGTCGTGGAAGTGGTCAGTGAAGCACCAGGCCGGACCTTGCTGATTCAGCACGATATCATGACGGACCCAGGGGTGGTAGTCAGGGAACAACCCTACCATCTCTCAGAGGCGAAACGGGCTGAGGTGGAGCTAGAGGTACAACGGATGTTGGATATGAACATCATCGAGGAAAGCCATAGCTCTTGGTCTAGTCCTATCGTCCTCGTATCTAAGCCGGGCGGCTCCTGGAGGTTCTGTAATGACTTCAAACATCTTAATCAGGTCTCCAAGTTTGACGCCTATCCTATACCCTGAGTAGATGAGCTCCTCGAGATGCTGGGAACTGCCCATTATCTGTCTACACTTGACATCACAAAGGGATACTGTCAAAATCCCTTAATGGCATCCGCAAGAGAAAAAACATCTTTTAACACCCCTAGCGGGCACTGGCAATACAAGGTCCTCCCATTTGAGCTGCAAGGAGCGCCAGCGACTTTTCAGCATCTGGTAGATAGAGTGCTATGGCCCCACCAGTTCAACTGTGCTGCCTACCTGGATGACGTGGTTATTTTTTTCGGCACCTGGGAGGAACATGTATTGCAGGTATTCGCCATTCTCCTGACACTAGCAAAAGCTGGCCTTCGTATCAACCCCCAAAAGTGTTTTTTCGGTTTGAAAGAGGCCAAATATTTAGGCCACCTAGTTGGAGGGGGAATGGTGAAGCCACAGCTGTCCAAAGTCAAGTTCATCCTGGAATGGCCTCGGCAGTTAGTCAAGAAGCATATATATAAAATTACCTGAAAATTACTTCTTGGAAACATGGAGTCTCATCTTAAAGGGAAGTATGAAAGAAATTCCAGCATTTCTCAATGAGAGGTTATTTTTATACATAGAACAATCAATGTTGTGGACCACCAGGGGGCATACCAGCCACCCTACCTGACACAGACTGACGCAGGAGGCACAGTTGCAAGCACACACTTTTATTTCTTCCTTTATCCCTCGTGGTAAACATCTTCCCCCATTTTCCACAAGTACAACACAGTTCACAGCACAGCAAACAGACACAACACTCTTCTTCTTTCTTTCTCTTTTCTCCTCAACTCCTCCTGGCAAGCTTTGTCTTCTTCCACCTGACTCCAGGTGCTCATTAACCCAGTTCTGGTAGCCCTTCCGGGTGTGGCAGAACAGCTGAACCCAGGGGCTGAGCAGCAGCTTTAGCACCCTCTGGCGCTGCCCACGGAACCCAACAGGGATGCACCAAACTCCAGCTCCCATGGAGCCCTTCAGGAGTCTGAGGTACTGCTGCAACCCAGGGGGGCTGCATTCTAGCACTCTGGAGGAGGTAATGTTCTGGATATGCATCCTCCCCCGGTCCTTCCAGCGTGGAGGTGTCGGCCCTGGCTGTATGTCAAAATGTGTATACTGTAATTAAAAGAGCAAACAAAAAAAAAAAGCAAAAATTAACAGACCAAATAAGTAATATAAGTTATGTAGTACTGCTACTTTCCCCACCTCCAACTCTATCTGACATGTATGTTATTTGGGTAAGCCCCATCCAACGCTGGTTCCTGCTTTTTGCACATTGCTGCTGGGATAGGCTGTGGCTTTCCATGCACCCGAACTGGATCAAGTTTGTTTGACAATGCATATACTGAAAATATTTTAACACTGCACACGTTACTGAATACAAGCACACCACATACCACAATGGAAAACTACATAACATGCAGCATGAAGATATGTCTGTACACTTATTATAATTATTAAGCAAACAATAATACAGGGTGAACTTAATATCTCTAAGTTTTGCAATACAGTGACTTGTCAAACTTTGCTGTGCATTTCCAGGTTTACAAGGTAAATTACAAAGTCAATTACAGAACCTGAAATATGTCACTGATACTGTATTTACTCACTCATTGAGGTATGAGTTGTGTTTAGCATAGTAAATAAAAATGTTTGATTACAAGTGAGTTGAATTTGTGGCAGCTCTGTAGTTTTCCCACCACAATAAAGCAGGTGGACATTTAAAGCTAATTAGGGTCAAAATAAGTTTGTGTGGGCAAATTGCCCCTCATTAACTAGTGTATGGGAGTCAGCAAATAAGAAGCCTGTGTGGTCCCAGGAGGATCGGAGGGGGGCTTGTGCCTCCTCCAGACCGAGAGGGGTGTCTGTTCTGGTTATGTTGGGAGCCTCGGGTTAAGGGCTTGGAAGCCCAGCCCTGTAGGGACCCGTGGCCACCGCCAGGCGGCGCCCTGGTGCCTGGATATCCCGAGAGCCCAGCACTTCCGCCACACCAGGAAGTGCTGGGGGGAAGACTTTGGAGGACAACCGGATAGATGCCGGGAGGACAGCCGGCACTTCCGCCACGCTGGGGCGTGGCCAAGGGAAGAATGCCGGGAATCATATAAGGGGCTGCCTCCCTTCAGTGAGCAGTGGATGTCGGGTGGAAGTGGACAGAGCTGGAGAGAGGACTGGAGGCGGCCAGGAAAGAAAGGCACAGAGACTGTGAGCCCTGGACTTTGGGGAATCGGTGCAAGAGGCACTGGGGTTTTGTGAGCATGGTAATATTGTAAATAGTAGTGTAAATAAACAGTGTGTGGTGATGAACAACATGTCTGTCTGTCTGTGTCCGGGCCAGCGTTCACACCTGGTACTTCCAATCGGGGCTATAAAATGTCACAGAGGAAATGGAAGGATTTGTTTCTTAATGTTTTTCTTTGCTCTTTGAAGCTATACAGTAATTTTCAGAGTCTCCAACTGTAATCCTTTCCATGTTACGGGGAAGAATTCAGAAAACATGCAAATTGACTTGTTTATGTCTTAACCAATTTGTTTATTCAAGTTTCACATTTTGGCTTGGTTACACACACTCAAAGGCCAGTTCACTAGGTGAATCTATCTCATTCCAGATCTGTTTTACCTCAGGGACATCATGAATTCTTCAAGGCATGGATTTAACAAGATGCTGATAAAGGTGTTCTTTTGGATTAAGATGTGTGAACTGTGCAGGTTACTGGAATAAACAGAAGTCACTGTCATCTTAAAGAAAACCAGCTGATGATGATTTTGTGAAATGATGCATAGTCCTGCTGCAAGGATTCATTTTAAACAGAGTGGGCTATGGCCATAAAGATATATGTGTGTGGTTAGCATCTACTCTTTGGTACACTGCAGCATTCAAATGATACTCAAGTGATATCACATGTGCCACTATTCAGATACTCAGTGGAAACTGAGGTTTATCAGACTTGGCAAGCATTTTGTCCAGTGTTGAAAAATCCAGTTTTGGTGATTTCTTTCCAGCCATCAAAAGAGAGTAGTGGTGTTCTGCCACTGTAGTCCATATAGTTCAAAGTCCAACACATTATGCATTCAGGATGCCATTCTGCACACCTCTGTTGTCAAAAGTTGATATTTGAGTTTTTGTGGTGCTTGTTAGCTTGATTGAGTCTGACTATTTGCTTCTGGTCCTTCCCATTAACATGGTGTTCTTGCACACTTACAGTAAGTGCTACTCTCAATGCTTTTTATCAAACCATTCTCTGTAAACTTTATAGACTACTAGCAAAATACCCGCGCTTTGCAGCGGAGAAGTAGTGTGTTAAAGAAGTAATGAAAACGAAAAGGAAACATTTTAATAATAATGTAACATGATTGACATTATTGTCATGAGTGTTGCTGTCATATATATATATATACATATATATATATATATATATATATATATATATACTGTACATACACACACACACATATACAGTATACATATGTACATATATACACATATATATACATATTCACATATATACAGTATATATATATATTAGGGGTGGGACTCAATTAAAAAAATTAATCTAATTAATTAGAGGCTTTGTAATTAATTAATCTTGATTCATCGCACGTAATCGCACACGTAAATTTGCCCCAAAGCGTAAATGTTTTTTTTAATTTAAAAGGGTTTTAGTGGGCGACAGAATCAAATAATAGACATGGATATGAATATTGTAAACTCAAGCTCTTTTAATTTCTGAAAAAAAAAAATGCATTTAAACTGCATTTCAATTCAAATCAGAATCATTATCCGTGGCTAAAATTGGGCAGACTTAAAAATAAAGTGGTATTCTAAGTACTTTAAGTACATGTTCAGAATGGTATTGTCTTTAAATAATAATAAGAAAAATTTCAACATAAAGTGCAGTTTTTCATCTTAAAAAAATAAGGCAGAAACATAAAAGTTAATTTGACCAGCTTCACCTTTAAACTCTGTAACCTTAGCCAAAATAATTTTGTACATTAGGCTAAAGCAGTGTGATCATTGAACATTTTGTAATTAGATGTAATTAAAATTACTAACGGTCACGGAAGTCCAATGATCCCCAATAAGAGCCAAAAAGTCCGCTTTCTGTAATGCATCTAATTTTGCTTGCTTTTCAGTGTCATAAAGCTGTTGAATTTTACTTGAAATAGTCTCTCGGCACGGCAGTTGAAAAGTTGGATGACCTGACGCTAACTGTAGCACATTTTCTAACCCCCTATCTTCCACCACTGTTAATGGTCTACAGTCCAAAGCAATCCATTTTGCGAGAGAATTTGTAATTTTGACCGATGTTGACTTACTAATTTTGGTCCTGAAGCCAGTCATTTCATCAGGTTTGGGCTGCCGACAACTTTTGTTGGTACTCAAACTCGTACTTGTAGTGCTAACAGCATACACAGTTTCTGTGTCCGCTGTAACATGTTTTGCATTTAGATGGTACCGTAAGGTTGAAGTGCCTCGGTGTTATGAAAACTCCTTTTTGCACAGTTTGCACAAAACCATGCTTTTATCAAGGCTTCCGTCGGGTAGTCTTTTGAAATGAAATTTCCTCCAATCAGTCCTAGCAACGCGCTTTCTTCCGACTCTTACATTTTTGTAGCTCTGATGTGTGCATCAATGTAATCGGTGTACCAGGAAATCATGCATTGAGAGAAGTTCCCCTTTGCTTGGAATGCAAAGTGTGATTAAATGCGTTATTTTTTAAGGCGTTATGGAGCACATGCATCAAAGCTGTGCTTGTGCTAAGAAAAGGAAACATTTTAAAAATAACATAACATGATTGTTAATGTAACCTTTTGTAAGTAGTGCCTGGAGGATTCAGAGTGTGGAGAAACTCTAGAGACAGCGTGTGTATTAACTTGTGGATTTTTCTGTGAGTATTTGGTGGCAGCGTGACAAAGTTGCTTCTGCAAGACCACGTTAGCTGCAGAGCTCAGCTCAGAGCGAAATGAGGTGAATGGGAGGGGAGATGATGACGTCATTCCCCCCCCGCCTCAACTGTCAATCCCCCACAAATACAGTCTCTCGGAATTTGCATAAGCACAGTCCTTCACCAGCAATTTTAACTTAGTTACAAAGTGATCAAAACTCTCGTTTATACCCTGCGTCCTCTCATTAAACTTGTATCCCGCATTAGTCGTGGGCATGACAAATCCCAGCAGCAGCCTGTCTATGAACTTAATTTAAACTTTAGGTTTACACCGTGCTTTGTTTCCGAAGTAGCTGCAGTCATGAATATGCTTGTATGCGTCACTGTGCATGACAAACGGCAGTGGGAGCGTGTCTATAAACTTAATTTAAACTTACGGTTTACACCATGCTTTGTTTGTAGCTGCACTTATGAATATGCTTGTATGTGTCACTCGCTTGCTTCTTATTGTTTCACTGCCTTCTCAAATGTATAATGCATGTTTCCTTCAGCGCTTTTTGGAGCTCTTCCTTGTTTTCTACGTACTGCGCTCACAGTCAGTTCACGTGATTACGTGGGAGGCGTGATGATGTCACACGAAACTCCGCCACCCACGGCCATCGAGCTCAACTCCATGACAGTATATGGAGAAAAATAGTTTCCAGTTATGACCATTACGCGTAGAATTTTGAAATGAAACCTGCCCAACTTTTGTAAGTAAGCTGTAAAGAATGAGCCTGCCAAATTTCAGCCTTCCACCTACACGGGAAGTTGGAGAATTAGTGATGAGTGAGTGAGTCAGTCAGTGAGTGAGTTAGTGAGTGAGTGAGTCAGTGAGGGCTTTAACTTTTATTAGTATAGATCATGCCGCAAAATGCCAGGACGGCAGTTTTTTGTGAGCTAATGAAACCACTGATTATGATACCAACAATCACACCATAGTCAAAGTTGGTTAAATCTCATATCTTGACAATTCTAATGGTTGGAAAAAAAAAACAGTGGTGCTGGGTAGTGATTAAAATTTTTAATTGTGATTAATCGCAGACACTCGCAGCAATCACATTGTTATGTGCAAAATTCAATAATGATCTCAAAATGTAGTGTATTGCGTGTATATGATTTGCAAACACTTTAAAACAAATAAGGTGCTTTTTAACAGCAGTATTCCATTTACATAGCAGCTGTTAAAATATTTCTTGTAAATCACAACTTAAACATTAATGTAATCAAATCAAACATAAAACCAAAGCTGTTTGCCACTGCTAGGGCATTAATGTTTTATCTAGTTTGTTATAGAAAAACAAGTTACCCTCAGAGACCAGAGTCATGATCACAACATTATAACAGGCACCTTCTGAGCAATAGCAAGTTAACATTTCTAAATCTGATTTCTTTTTTATCTGAACAGATACCAGCAGAAACATTTTATTTTATCAGGGAGCAGCATAAACAGTCCATGTTCAGTAGCAACTCTTTGAGGGCTAATATTTTTTCCAAAAAGCTCAGTTTTCAGAAAAGCACACAAATCTGTTGTTTCACACATAAATCAATATAAAATGTCTGTTGCTGCCTGTTGTGCATCTGTTTGCAGTTTGCAGCAGGCACGAGTCAATGGCCAGCAGGAATGCACGGTGGGCTGGCTGCCTGGCTGTTTTTGTGACACAGTTGTGCGGGGTTGCCAGGTGCAGTAAGATGCAATATAGTTTGTACCTCCTGTCATCATAAGTGTCTGTCCTCCCAGGTGAAGGTTGCCATAGGTGCATCAGCTACACGAATGTGTTCAGCACCTCACTTTCGTTTTCGACCTACATCTCCAGATCACTTGCATCAGAATCAGAGCCTGACAAATCAGAGTCTGATTCAGCGATAATATGAAAAAAGTCATCGACGGACTATTTTGCTTTGAGCATTCACTTCGGTATCCCTTCGCATGCCATTTTAGAAGCTGTTTGCTCTTCGCTACTCATGCACGCATAGGGAATTGAGGTCAAATCAACAATGCTAACTTTCCTTCTAGTAAAAGCTCTTTGAAAAGGGCTGTAACCAGAAGATCACTGATGCTTTCAAAATAATAATAATAATAACAAACCTGCATTAACGTGCGATAAAATAATTGTCAGCGTTAATTAATATGTTAACGCGATAATAATGCATTAACTTGCCCAGCCCTAATAAAAACTAAACTTTTTGACCATGTCTGCATGCTGCATACTTTAAACTGAGGTGCAGCATCACTGAAATATAAAAGCACCAGGCAAACTTAGGGAACAATTTAGAAAAATTAGCTCTTTCAGTTAACCCGTTACTGACAGTCCAGAAAATTTACAGCTGTAATAATCTGCAGCTGATCACCATTGAAGTGTACACAGTAGAAAAAAGTTTCTATTTCCGAGGAATATCCTACAATCACTTTATTCTTTGCAATGAGTCTCACTACTAAAAAGAGGCTCACACTATTGCTCAGAAATATTCAAATCAATGGCTAAATAAACAGAGTTGCACAGGGAAACCTCACCGACTGCACTTTTTCAACATAAGTTAACAGCCAAATCAATATATGTTCCTTGGAGCTGGTGTTCCAAACAAGTCAAGCATGCTGCTCTGTAACGGATCCTGATGGCTGCCTTGTAGCATAGCGATTAATGACTAATTAGCCGCAGTGACAGAGGGCTGCTGTCATTAGTTTAAAAGAAACCAAGCAGTGATGCCAAACATGCTGGAATGATATGTGAGCAATTCTTCCTTTACATATTTTTTTAAATAAACAAAGGGGGGTGGGGGGCTTGTCAGTGTCAGTCTTGAGTGATTTAAAGATTCCCCTCCTGATAGCACAGCAGTTGTCTTTGCACTTGGCTCTGTTTCTCAGTGGAATATTGTGGTTGGTGGATTTCCAAGATTAAAAGAAGATCTATCCAATCAGGGTCAATCAAAAGTGAGATTATAAAAACTACCTGGAAGACTAAGTGGAGCATTCACTTCACACCTGGAAGTTATTTTGTTATGTAAAAGAATCTTAGTTATAGATCCTGTATGCATAATTGTTATTACAAAGAAGTACTGTAAAAGGCACTTGAGTATACTCTGTAGCAAGTTTAGTTTGTGAACACAGATAAACTAATGTGAATTACTCCTTAGAAAGGTATTAGCAATAAAATAACAGAATTTAATATTCTAAATTATGGGACTTTAGGGTTGAAAATCGCACACTGCTAGCATAGAGTTTTGAATAGCAAGTGTTTCAGGAAAGTGATATCCTGAAGTATTATGAACAATGGATGTGTCTGTTTTCAAGTCTTCATTTTGTTAAGATTTCAGTTCTTTGTTTTCTTCTAGAAGGGGTCCTGAAAAGGTTACATAATTTTACTGTTACTGTTTACTGTTACTCTTATTGATACTATTGTAGAATGAAAACATACATTTGATTTGAGTTAGTGAGTGAGGAGAATAAAAAAAAATGCAAACTATGACAAGTACTATAAATTTACACCGACTGTTACAGATGCAAATCAAATGTATGTTTTTATTGTATAATATTATCAATAAGAGCAGCTCACTACTCAAAAAGGTAAATGTGAGAAGCAGTGGGTATCAAACCCACAACCTCTTGATTTGGAGTCCGCAGTTCTTACCATTGCTCCACAAAAGCTGATGTATCAATGGCCTACCCTAACCTGCATTCTTTTTCTTCGGTTATATTCTTGAACTAGCAAAATACCCAGCGCTAAGCAGTGGAGAAGTAGTGAGATATATATATATATATATATATATATATATATATATATATATATATATATATATATATATATATATATATATATATATATATATATATATATATATCCTTTGGGGTGCGAGCAGCTGTTGCTGGGGGTGCCAGAATCCATTGAAGAAGAAAAATGAAAAACATTATTTGTACAAAATCTTAATTTATTTATCCATTCCTAAATAATTAAATGGGCAGGCTATTTCGTATCAGTGCAATACGCTGCTTGTTAAAATGGATGACTCCTAATCTTACGTGCACTTAGTGCTGCGTGGGTATTATGAACTATCGTATCTGTTCAAGTTCTATTTAAATTTTAAATATAAGTAATTTTTATTTGGTCGACAGAAATATGTTTAGTAGGAATGAAAGTTAAATTTAATCATCATTGCATACATTTTTCTTCACCATAGAAATTAAAAGACTAAATCCAACTTCCATTCCTACCAAAGATATTTCTGGCGAAAAATAGAACCTACTTATATCCAAAATCGAGCTATTGAGCTGTCGCCTGCCTGCCTGAACAAGTCACCCTCGCTTCGTTCTTACTTTTTTACCGTTCATTTAATCATGGCTAGTCACGGAAAAATTATAACATGAAAGGAGGATTACACTGAGTATGGCTTTACCAAAACAATTATTGATGGTGAATAAAGTATCTATTATTCATAAAGCTTCAATTGGTGATCTGTTTTTCTGCGTTAACCTCATATTTTTTCATACTTCTTCTCAAACCAAGGGGGTGCGAGGGTAAAATGAATCTGGAAGCGCTGATATATATATATATTGAATATATTGAAATATTTTTACTGTCAAATAATGCAAACAGTACGTGGCACGTGCTTCGCCCTAATTCTGGGCTCATAAGGCAGTACACACTCACTGAACCCCTTCTTGGGAATCGAACCTTGACGTCAGTGCTAGAGGCGAAGCCTCTCATGTTGCGCCAGGGTGTGTGGTTCATTTATTTGACAGTATGTAGATCGGGTGTGTATATATATATATATATATATATATATATATATATATATATATATATATATATATATATATATATATATATACAAATACATAAACACCCCAATCTACATATATATCTATATATATATTACTTTTGAGAATGCAACGTATAGTTTTGTCCAGAAGGAAAGCAATCTTGCCTGAAATCAATGGCAACCTTTTGTAGGGTGTGTCCCTGAGACTTATTAATTGTCATCGCGAAGCAGAGCCTTACTGGAAATTTAAGGCATTTAAATTGAAATGGGAGATCAGAGGGTATAACAGTGACGCAAGGAATACATTGAGTGTGGAGAAACTCTAGAGACAGTGTGTGTATTAACTTGTGGATTTTTCTGTGAGTATTTGGTGGCAGGGTGACGAAGTTGCTTCAGAAGACGGTGTTAGCCGCGGAGCTCAGCTCAGAGCGAAATGAAGTGAATGGGAGGGGAGATGATGATGTCACTCCTCCACCCGCCTTAACTGTCAATCCCCCCACAAACACAGTCTCTCGGAATTTGCATAAGCATAGCTTTTCACCAGCAATTTGAACTTAGTTACAAAGTGATCAAAACTGTCGTTTATACCCTGCGTCCTCTCATTAAACTTGTATCCCGCATTAGCCATGGGCATGACAAACGCCAGCGGCAGCCTGCCTATGAACTTAATTTAAACTTTAGGTTTACACCGTGCTTTGTTTCCGAAGTAGCTGCAGTAATGAATATGCTTGTACAGTATGTGTCACTCGCTCGCTTCTTATTATTTTGCTGCCTTCTCAATTGTATAATGCATGTTTTCTTCAGTGCTTTTTGGAGCTCTTCCTTGTTTTCTACGTAATGCGTTGACAGTCAGTTCACGTGATTACGTGGGAGGCGTGATGATGTCACACGAAACTCCGCCCCCCACAGCCATCGAGCTCAACTCCATTACATTATATGGAGAAAAATAGGTTCCAGTTATGACCATTACGTGTAGAATTTCGAAATGAAACCTGCTTAACTTTTGTAAGTAAGCTGCAAGGAATGAGCCTGCCAAATTTCAGCCTTCCACCCACATGGGAAGTTGGAGAATTAGTGATGAGTCAGTGAGTGAGTGAGTCAGTGAGGGCTTTGCCTTTTATTAGTATAGACTAGCAAAATATCCGCGCTTCGCAGTGGAGAAGTAGTGTGTTAAAGAAGCAATGAAAAAGAAAAGGAAACATTTTGAAAATAACGTAACATGATTGTCAATGTAATTGTTTGTCACTGTGAGTGATGAGTGTTGCTGTCATATATATATATTGTGAACCTGGCCCGGGCACAGACAGGCAAACATCTTGTTTTGCACAAACCACCACACGTTTATTTACAATATTTACAGTTAATTGGTCACCCAGACCCCAAATAATGGTCACAAAGACCCAGTTCAGTGCACAGTACCCCAAACAGTCCTGGCCACAAATGCCTTTCTTCGGCCGCCTCCACACTCCTCTTGCTTCGTCCTCCTTCCACCCGACTCCAGCCCCGAATGAATGGAGACGGCCCTTTTATAGATGACCTGGATGAGCACCTGGTGTTCCCGGCATTCCTCCGTTGGCCACGCCCCAGCGTGGCGGAAGTGCCGGTTGTCCTCCCGGCTGCTCTCCGGGCGCCGTTATAAATCTTCCCCCGAGCACTTCCTGGTGTGGCGGAAGTGCTGGGGCAACAGGTCCCCAAGGCACTGGGGTGCCTCCTGGCGGTGACCACGGGCCCCTACAGGGAAAGGCTTCCATGCCCTTGACCCGTGGCCCCAAAGCAACCCGGAAGGCAAACCCCACGTGATCCAGGCGGGCTCTGACCCTCTTCCGGTCCCTCCTGGCGTCCCGGCCGGGTCATGGCCCCTGGCATCCCTGACAATATATATATATAAATATATATTTATATTTACACACACGCACATAAACATATATATATACATATCTATACATATACACATATACACACACACATATATACATACATATATATATCTACATATATACACATACATATACATACACACATACATACACACACATATATACACACAAATACATATATATATATATATATACACACACAGCTATTTCAGATCAGTGCAATACACTGCTTGTTAAAACGGATAACTCCGCTCTTACGTGCAAGTCTGCATGGATATTATGAACTATCGTATTTGTTCAAGTTCTATTTAAATTTTAAATAGAAGGAATTTTTATTTAGTCGACAGAAATATCTTTGGTAGGAATGGTAAAAACAGACAGGAATATTATTCCTGAATAAATAAACTCAAACCTTAAACAACTTATAATATTTTGCTCTCCATAAAAATATATCCTGTCTAAATTATACAAGTTAGAAATAAAGTAAACGTTAAAAGAACAAACATTCAAATTTCTTTACTCTTATGTAATTTTATATAAAAATAAACTTAGATTTTAAATATCCCAAAAGATTTTGCTCTCCATAAAATATATCCTGTCAAAATTATACAAATTCAAATATGAACATGCTGCATAACAAAACCTGGAAATATAAATAAAATGTGTTCCTTTCAGCAATAACAAATCAAATCATTCAGTTGTCTTTGCTCATATGTCATTTTAGAGCTGGACGCCTGGCATCTTTTTTGGCAACAGGTTCGTTTATGTTTGGTGTGAGGTTCTGTGTTGTGGAGATTCTCAGGATGGATTGCAGGTGCTCATCAGTGAGGCGACTCCTGTGTGCTGTTTTGTTAGTCTTTATCACTGAGAAGAGCTTCTCACACAGATATGTGCTACCAAACATGCACAAGGTTCGAGCCGCATGTAGACGGACTTTTTTGTTCTTCAAAGTCACCAAAGCGCCGTGCAAACTCAGTGCGCTCAGTTTATCAGCAAAGTGCGATTTGGGAACACCGTAGTGACGACTTGGTTTAACATTACTTGGCAACAGGGAAAGTGGGGCAAGTTGCACTAGTGCATTTGTGTCTCCCATAAAAGCAGCTTCACTTGAAATCACTTTGTGATTGTGCACGGGTAAAACGTCCGCTGAAGTGTCAGATTCTTATTTAATTCTTCTGCTTTCTGTATCTTCTGCATTGCATTCAGGTCTTTCAGGTTACCCTGATGTTTTGTCTCATAGTGCCGTCTTAGATTAAATTCTGTAATTACAGCCACATTAGCTCCACAAATGAGACACACGGGTTCAGTAAACATATACTCAGCCTCCCATCGGTTTTAAAGGCTCTATTTTCAGAATCAACTTTTCTCTTCAGCATCGTGTGAGCTAGCTTCGCAATAACTTGCAGCATCATAAGCTAGACTAGATTAACGTGTGTTCGGCAAGGCAGCTGAAGCGCTGCATTATGGGATCTGTAGTTTATTGTGTTACCAGCGCTTCATATACCCGGTTATATATATATATAGAATATATATAAAATGATCTCGCGGGCCGGATATAATTACACGCCGGGCGGATGTGGCCCATGGCCCTTGAGTTTGACACATATGGACTAAATAGAACTTGAAAAGATATATTTTTTCAAATGTGATCGCAATTCAGATAGAGTTGACGCACTACAGCCTGCATGCCTCAATAAGTCATCCTCCCTCGCTCTTACTTTTTACCGCTCATCTAATGAATACACTGAGTATGGCTTTACCAAAACAATCATTGATGGCGAATAAAGTATCCATTATTCGAGTATGTAGATCGGGATATATATATACATATATATATACCCGCGTATCGGAGCGGAGAAGTAGTGTGTTAAAAAGCTATGAAAAAGAAAAGGGAACATTTTAAAAATAACGTAACATGACTGTCAATATACAGTATTTGTTTTGTGAGTGTTACTGAGTGTTGCTGTCATCAAGGATTTGATTATCATTATTTCTTTCAATCAGGTTTGTATTTGTAGGATGTGTTGTGTTCAAGTTACATTCCGTGTTTGTCAATCGTTGTAAAGATGACAGGTTTCATTCATCGATTCGTTTCTTACTGCATCAATAAACAGCTCGTCTTCTTCTTTATCTGAGACCTGACACACTGCATGCACGGGTTTTTTTTACACTGTCTTCCTTTAGCGGGACATTGACTTTTTCCACCGTGTGCTTTGTTTCCGCAGTAGTTGGATTTATGAATATGCTTGTATGTATGAGACGCTTCATATTTTTTGCTGCCTTTTCAATTGTGTAATTCGGTTTTGTTCAGCTCTTTGGAACTGTTGCTTTTGGCTGTGCACTGCGTCAGTTCACGCATGAGCCGCTTTCGGTGTACATGCATCGAAGGTTCCCAGCTGTGCTGGTGCCATCTCGTGCTATGTCCATGGCTGTATTTAATGTTACCTTAGTCCTGGCACTTAAAACTTTCTCTCGCAGTTTCGCTGAGTTTGTGCCAAACACCACCCTGACCATCTCATCTTCCTCTGCATAAGCACAGTCCTTCACCCATGAATATTTAGTGGGAGTTTGCTATTGGATTACCGCTGACGGACGGCCTTATATGGGCCGGCACTAAATTACAAACGCCAGCGGCAGCCTGTCTATGAACTTAATTTAAAGTGTAGGTTTACATCGTGCTTTGTTTCCGAAGTAGCAGAACTCATGAATATGGTTGTATAAGTCAGACGCTCGCTTCTTATTGTTTCGCTGCCTTCTCAATTATATAATGCATGTTTTCTTCAGCGCTTTTTGGAGGTCTTCCTGGTTTTCTATGTACTGCGTGATTACGGGAGGCGTGATGATGTCACGAAACTCCGCCCCACGGCGTTCAAGCTCATCTCCATTACAGTAAATGGAGAAAAACAGCTTCCAGTTATGACCATTATGCGTAGAATTTCGAAATGAAACCTGCCCAACTTTTGTAAGGAAGCTGTAAGGAATGAACCTGCCAAATTTCAGCCTTCCACCCACACGGGAAGTTGGAGAATTAGTGATGAGTGAGTGAGTGAGTGAGTGAGGGCTTTGCCTTTTATTAGTATAGATAACAGTGCACTTGTTTTGTTATAGTTGTACCTTTTGTGAAAGTGTTTATTTGATATTTGAACTTCAGGCTTCACACATTATACATTTCATGTCTACATTTTGTCCGTTATTTATAAAACAAGTAAATTTTTTCTGTTTTAACAATGTGTTTGCATAGAGTGTTGTAGACACGGAATGCACACGAAATGTATGTATTCCAAATGATGACATATATTTACCCTCTGCAACTCCAGGCACTTCACTCCAAGGTAAACACTGAGCACTGTGAATCTTCTTTGCAAATTGAGCTGCAGCAGTGGGTGGGGAGGGATTTAAGGTGGGCCGGGATTACAGGTTTTTTTATAGGGTTTGGTAATTCTAGTGTTAAGGACATTTTGAGATGTTGCTGTTATAATCTTCCAGAATACCCCTGGAATGTGTGACACATGACATTATCGACATGATGGTATACAGGTCTGTGCAAGCATTTCTAGGATATTGAGATTAATAATAACAGTGTTTGGTGTATGATTCTACCAACAAAAAGATCTGCAAAAATCTTGGCCTCTGCAACAGCCTAGTAGCTGATGGTGGACCTGGAGAGAATACTTACATCCCCTCAGCATATCACATGATGCTTTTGAGAGAAATATCAACAAGTACAAGGGACTGGCCAGCGATTGCAGACAAGAAAGTTGGAGAACAAGGTGCTTACCAGTAGAGGTAGGATGCATGGGCTCCGCAGATCAATCCATGGGAAGACCCCTTGGCATCAAAGTAGAGAGGAATAGAAGATCCCTGCCATGAAAGCAGCAGAGAAAGCCTCTAACTGGCTGTGACTGAAGAGAGATAAAGTATGGGTTGAAGAAGCCTATTTTCCATCTGGCCACATGTAAAAGCCTGACCAACCTTATCTGGGTCACCTGAAGGAGAGAGTATGACTGTAAAAGCCTTAAAAGACTTGAGGAATCCAAGAACATCACTGAAAATGTGGCCAGAAGAATCATAAGATATATTTGAGGAGGAGGCCTTGGAATAATTCATTGTAACAAAATGCAAATCACTTCTAAAAATTTAGGCAACTTTACATCCTTTGAGGCATTCATTTTAAATATTAAAACAGATTCCAACACAATTATAGTGCTAGTCTACAGACCACCAGGGCCATATTCATTGTTCATGACTGAATTTAGCAACCTTCTATCTGATTTGGCTATAAATTATGATCACGTAGTTCTGATGGGGGATTTTAATGTACACATTGGTGTGGAAACTGACACTTTTAGCAAATGTTTTACTTATTTGTTAAATTCAGTAGGATTTTGTCAGATTGTCAAAGGTCCAACTCATAATCATAACCACACATTAGATTTAATTATAACTTACAAAGTTGAAATTCAAAATTTAAATATTACTCCATTAAATGAAGTTATTTCTGATCACTTCTTAATTACATTTGATTTAGTTCTGCCCATGCCAACGCACTCACAGATTAAAACAAAGACAGTGCGACATCTAGATTGTAATTCGAGTGTAATTGTGGAAAACCATTTAGATCAGTTAACATCAAATGTAAACATGGAAAACAATTTAGATCAGCTAACATCACATTATAATGTGACCTTGAGAGATGCTCTGGACACAGTGGCTCCCATTAAAACAAAAGTGATCAAAGCACATAGAAACTCTCCCTGGTTTAATGAAAATACTCAAGCTCTTAAATTAGAGTGTGGAAAACTGGAGCGCAGATGGAGAACAACAAAGCTACATGTCTTTCAAATTGCATGGACAGAGAGTGTTAAATATAAAAAAGCTCTCTTTAAAGCTCGCTCAGAATACTATTCTACATTAATAGATAGCAATAATAAAAATCCTCGGGTACTTTTTAAAACAGTGGCTAAATTAACAAATGGTAATTCAGATCAACAGTGCAAAATACCAACAGATATTAGCAGTACAGACTTTATGAACTTCTTCAATGAGAAAATTAAAAATATAAGATCCCAGATCTCAGCATCACAGTACAAACCAAATACTAGCTTAGCAGACCCTGCTGCACATTGCATTCAGCACTTTAGTAATTTTAATCCTGTAACTGAGCAGGAAGTCTTAACTTTAATTACTAAAATGAAGCCCACTACTTGTTCCCTAGATCCAGTGCCAACAAAACTAGTAAAAAGTGCAATGGATATTCTTGCAGCCTATTCTAACCATTATCAATAGTTCATTACTGCATGGCACGTACCTGATGCACTAAAAGTGTCAGTCATTAAACCTTTACTTAAAAAGTCAGACCTAGACCCACACATACTAAATAATTATAGGCCTATTTCAAATTTACCATTTCTCTCTAAAATACTAGAAAAAGTAGTCGCCAGTCAGCTTCAGTCACACCTTATGCATTACAATTTATTTGAGAAATTCCAGTCTGGTTTTCGACTGGTCATAGTACAGAAACGCACTAACACGGGTTGTAAATGACATTCTGATATCCTCTGATGAAGGAAACTCCACTGTAATTATGTTGTTGGACTTAAGCATTTGACACCATTGACCATTCTATTTTACTGCACAGGCTAGAAAACGATGTTGGGCTTACAGGCCCGTGCTCGCTTGGTTTAGTTCTTATTTATCAAATCGATTCCAATATGTACAGAAATGTGCTGACAGTACTCCATCATTATACACAGAAGTTCAATATGGTGTCCCAGGGCTCAGTACTGGGACCTTTACTGTTTTCACTTTACATGCTTCCACTGGGATCTCTCATTAGGAAACATAATGTTAATTTTCACTGTATGCAGATGACACCCAGTTATACCTTTCATTTAAATCAAATGAAGTTTCTCCGATGTTGTCTTTAATTAGTTGTGTTAGTGAATTAAAGGAATGGATGAATGAGAACTACTTGTCTTTAAATACAGATAAAACAGAGATGTTAATTGTTGGAGGGAATGACGCTGATCACAGCAATATTTTGTCATCATTTAACTCAGTTGGAATCCCAATTAATTTTACTGAATCAGCCCGCAATCTAGGAGTTATCTTTGACTCTAGCATGTCATTTAAAGCACATATTACAAAGTTGTCCAAAACATGTTTTTCCATCTTAAAAATGTTAGGAAATTAAGGCGCTTTCTAAATAAACAGGATTCTGAGAAATTAATTCATGCATTTATCTCTAGTAGGATTGACTACTGCAATGCGGTGTTCACTGGCTGTTCAAACTGTTCTCTATACAGCCTCCAGTTAATCCAAAATGGCTGCAAGAATTATTACAAGAACAAGAAAATATGAACACATAACTCCAGTTCTTAAATCTTACACTGGCTCCCAGTTAAATTTAGGGCAGATTTCAAAATCCTCCTTTTAACATATAAAGCATTAAATGGCCAAGGTCCGGCTTACTTATCATGACTTACAAACCTGAGCGCACATTAAGATCTCAAGATGCCGGTCTGCTTAGGATTCCAAGGATTAATAAAATAACAGTGGGAGGTCGAGCTTTTAGTTACAGGGCCCCTAAACTGTGGAATGGTCTTCCTGCTTCCTATAAGAGATGCCCCTTCAGTCTCAGCCTTTAAATCCCGGCTGAAGACTCACTACTTCAGTTTAGTATATTCTGAATAGAGCTGCTGATTAACTGTACAGACTGCATCTCTGTTGTTAGTCATTAGCACTAAAACATAAGTAACATGATTGTTATAATTTGAATACTAACCCTCACCTATTCTGTTTCTTTCTCGGTACTCAAATGTGGCAATTGGTGCCACGCCCACCTGCCAAGTTGTTTGCCTGCCTATGGTAAAGTCATCCCTGATGGAGGATCACAGGAATCATGGGAAAAAGGGGTCCTTTCATCAGATTGGCTGGCCGAGCAACGTTTCAGCCGTGGAATGGCCAAATGGGGAGGCAGCTTGATGGATGAGGTCTCCAGGACTCTAAAAATATCCAAATCTTATTATGTGATATCATCTACTGTTAAATTCTGCTATGTACTTCTAAAATCTTTATTATTATGCTGTATTAAGGATTTGTTCTGTTCTGTGTATTGTATTGTATTGACCCCCTTCTTTTGACACCCACTGCACGCCCAACCTACCTGGAAAGGTTTCTCTCTTTGAACTGCCTTTCCCAAGGTTTCTTCCATTTTTCCCTACAAGTTTTTTGGGAGTTTTTCCTTGTCTTCTCAGAGAGTCAAGGCTGGGGGCTGTCAAGAAACAGGGCCTGTTAAAGCCCATTGCGGCACTTCCTGTGTGATTTTCAGAAAATAAACTGTATTGTATTGTATTGTATATTTCTTCAGTGATATTGTCGACAGATTGATTTGACTTTTGGTAATCACATTGGCTTGTGTTTTCATCTTCATTATATCGTAAATCTCTTTTTTAAAAATTCCCACTATTTCTCTCTGAGTCAGTACAGTAATCATGTGAAGATGCATACAGATACTGAGTAAACAGGGAATTGAATTAGGTCGGGTGCTGTGCTAGCCTTTGTCCCAACATTTCAAGTAAGTCAGTCTCGGTTTAAGGATACGTTGCTAACAAACATGGCTCCTAAAGTTCTACAGACCTTTTATGACCTCAGAAATTATTAATTTCAAAGACCTGGAAGTAATCACAGAAGGATGCTTAAAGATGCATATAGTCGTGTTTTCAGTGTGTGGTTTGAATAACAATTGCTCACCTGGTGGGAGGAAGAGATTCTAGTGTGATCTGAGAAAGATGAAATGGAGTTATGAAATTGTGCTTTTGTGGTTTTTGGTTTGAGCAAGCAGCCATCCCTTGAATCATTTGATTTGGGATACTTTTTATTTTTTCTTCGGACTCAGTTCCTTATATTTTCTTCATTTTTTTCTTTTCATTTCAAGTTTTGAAATATCAAAATTAATTTTGGATTTTGTAGATTTAAGGCAATTTTGGTGATTTAAAAATATTTCACATCTTGGCATACTACTACTTTTATTTTGTCGGGGCTGCCGTTTTTAGTGGTGACTGTGTACCATTTTTAACCTCATTGATACTATGTGACGTTATCATGTGTGATATCACTGCTATGATGGTATAAAGGTATGTATCATTAATTTCCAGGCTGAGGTTCTAGATTCCCTTAAAAAAAATTTGTGATGTTAGTTCAAGATTCAAGATTCAAGAGTATTTATTGTCATTTCATCCAGTTACAGTAGTACAGCATACAGTGAAACGAAACAACATTCCTTCAGGACCATGGTGCTACATAGAACACAGGACAATGAAGAATCCACGACACATGACATAAAGACACATAATATATAACAAGGTGCGTGTGAGTCAAATGTGCAAACATGTGCAACATTGCAGAGCAATACACTTTGTGCACAATTATTAGGCAAGTGAGTATTTTGACCATATCATCATTTTTAATGCGTATATTCCAACTCCAAGCTGTATTAACTTGAATGCTTATTGGATTTAAGCACGTCAGGTGATGTGTATTTGTGTAATGAGGGAGGGTGTGGCCTAAGGAGATCAACACCCTATATCAAGGTGTGCAGAATTATTAGGCAGCTAGTTTTCCTCAGGCACAATGGGCCAAAAAAGAGATTTAACTGACTCTGAAAAGTCAAAAATTGTAAAAAGTCTTTCAGAGGGATGCAGCACTTTTGGAATTGCTAAGATATTGGTGTGTGATCACAGAACCATCAAACATTTTGTTGCAAATAGTCAACAGGGTCGCAAGAAACGTGTTGAGAACAAAAGACGCAAATTAGCTGCCAAAGATTTGAGAAGAATCAAACGTGAAGCTACCAGGAACCCATTATCCTCCAGTACTTTCATATTCCAGAGCTGCAACCTACCTGGAGTGCCCAGAAGTACAAGGTGTTCAGTGCTCAAAGACATGGCCAAGGTAAGGAGGGCTGAAACCCAACCACCACTGAACAAGAAACATAAGTTGAAACGTCAAAACTGGGCCAAGAAATATCTGAAGACAGATTTTTTCAAAGGTTTTATGGACCGATGAGATGAGAGTGACTCTTGATGGACCAGATGGATGGACCTGTGGATCAGTAATGGGCACAGAGCTCCACCCAACGTGGAGGTGGGGGTACTGGTATGAGCTGGTATTTTAAAGATGAGCTAGTTGGACCTTTTTGCATTGAAGATGAACTCAAAATCAACTCCAAAACCTACTGCCAGTTTTTCGAAGACACTTTCTTCAAACAGTGATACAAGAAAAAGACCATGATTTTTATGCAGGCCAATGCTCCATCACTTGCATCGAAGTTCTCCACTGCGTGGCCAGCCAGTAAAGGCCTTAAAGATGAAGGAATAATGACATGGCCCCCCTTCCTCATCTGACCTAAACCCTATCGAGAACTTGTGGGCACTTCTTAAACGCTAGATTTACGGGGGAGAAAAACAATACACCCCTCTGAAGAGTGTCTGGGAGGCTGTAGTCACTGCTCCACAAAAAGCTGATCGTCAACAGATCAAGAAACTGACAGACTCCATGAATGGAAAGGCTTATGACTGTCATTGGAAAGAAGGGTGGCTATATTGGTCATTGATTGATTGATTTATTTTTTTTGAAATGTCAGAGATGTTTATTTGTAAATTTTGAGGTGTTTGTTTATTATTCTCACTATAACAGATGAAAATAAACAAGTAAGATGGGAAAATTTTCATTTTTCCTTTAGTTGCATAATAAATCTGCACACTAATAGTTGCCTAATAATTGTGCGCACATATGTATTCCCCTGATGATGTTCACACTCACATTTCCGTTGTGAAACATTCAGGTTTCAGGTTTATTAACATTTTGGATTGACTGATAGCACTGTGTTTGTTCCATATTAAAATTAATCCTCAAAAATACAACTTGCCTAATAATTCTGCACTCCCTGTACACATATATCAGATATCAGACCAGTCCATGAGTGTTCAGGAATTTGACTGCTTGGGGGAAAAAACTGTTACACATTGTGGTGATAAGGGCCAGAATGCTTCGGTACTTTTTTCCCAATGGTAGGTAAATAGTGAGTGTGAAGGGTGTGTTGGGTCATTCACAATGCTGGTGTCATTGCGAATGCAGTGTCTTCACTATCTGTTGTAGGACTTTACGATCCCTGACCGTGCAATTTCCAAACCAGACAGTGATGCAGTTGCTCAGGATGCTCTCTATGGTTCCTCTGTTGAATGTTGTTAGAGTAGCTGGTGGAAGATGGGCTTTCCTCAGCCTACGCAGGAAGTAGAGCCACTGCTGGGCTTTCTTGGCAGATGGTCACTGTTAGTCTTCCTAAAGTCAACAATCATCTCCTTTTTTTTGTCTACATTTAGAAACAGGTTAATTGCTTCACACCAGTCCGTTAACCACTGCATCTCCTCTCTGTATGCTGATTCATTGTTGTTGCTGATGAGATCTACCACAGTCTAGTCATCGGCTAATTTTATGACGTGATTAGAGCTGTGCGTTGCGGCAGTCTTGAGTCAGCAGTGTGAACAATAACGGACTGAGCACACAGCCTTGAGGGGCTCCAGTGCTCAGTGTGGTGGTTCTATAGATGTTGTTTCCAATCCTGACTGACTGAGGTCTCTCAGTCAGGAAGTCCAAAATCCAGTTACAGATGGAGGTGTTCAGTCCCAGCAGGCTAAGCTTTTCCGTCAGCTGCTGAGGAATGATTGTGTTGAATGCTGAGCTGAAGTCGATAAACAGCATTCTAACGTATGTGTCTTTATTGTCCAAATGAGCAAGATCCAGATGGAGAGTAGTGGCTATTGCATCATCTGTTGAACGGATCTGGAGATAAGCAAACTGAAGGGGGTCAAGTGAGGGGAGCAGCAGGGTTTTGATGTGCCTCATGACAAGCTTCTCGAAGCACTTCATGATAATGGGAGTGAGTGCAACGGAACAGTAGTCATTGAAGTTGAACACTTGTGACTTTTTTGGCATGGGAACTATGGTGGTGGTTTTGAAGCAGGCTGGAACAATGGCGGTGCTCAGGGAAATGTTGAAGATGTCAGTAAAAACATCTGCCAGCTGGTCTGCACATTCCCTTAGTACTCTGCCAGGAATATTGTCTGGTCTTGCAGCCTTCCATGGGTGGACTCTTTGTAGAGTATTTCTCAAATCAGCCATAGTCAGATTTAATGCTTGGTCGCTAGGAGGAGAGGTGGTCTTCCTCATCACCACGTTGTTCTGTGCTTCAAACCATGCATAGCATTTATTCAGCACATCTGGAAGGGAGGCGTCACTGTCACAGGTGGGTGGTGTTGTTCTGTAATTAGTGATAGCCTGGATGCCTTTCCACATGCTCCGTGCGTCTTTGTCATATAGAAAAAATCCCTGGATTTTCTGGGTGTGTGCGAGCTTTGCCGCTCTGATGGTGCAGGATAGTTTGGCCCTCACTGTTCTCAGGGTGATTTAGTCACCTTCCTTGAAGGCAGAGTCCTCAGTAGCACATACACTTCTTTTGTAATCCATGGTTTCTGGTTGGGGCATGCAATGATGTACTTGGAGACAGTAATGTTATTAATGCACTTATAGATGTAGCGGGTCACTGATGACGTGTACTCCTCCAAGTTGATACAGTCGCTGTTGGTTGCAGCCTCTCTAAACATGTCCCAGTCAGTGCACTCAAAACAGACCTGAAGAATAGAGATGGTCAGGTTCTTAACTGCTTCAGAACCGGTTTGGTCAAGGGCCATGTCACATTATATGACTTTTCCAACGATTTTCAGCTGTAGACTTTTTGCACATAAACTTAACCAGTCAATGACAGTCACGGTTTGTTCCTATGATCACGAATTTTGTTGTTTGACACACTAAGTAACTTAGTCAAACCAGTCCACAACTTGCCCTGACTAATGTCTCTAAGTCAATGGGTTCTATGCTCATAAAAGCTGACAACCAATGAGTGTTTGGATGGAAGTACAAAACATATAAAAAAGTGATAAGGGGTAACCAACGTGGGTCTTTTGGACTATGCAAACATTTAATCTGTCTGATGCCTCATGTTTCACATACCATGATAGAAGGGAAAAAAGAGGGTCAGAGATTGAAAATGAACTCGCAGTAACTGAATCCTTCACACAAGAGTTGGCTCAGTCAGGCAGCACATTTGTGGGTGTCAGAAGAAGAGGTGTGATTGCAGTATTCTGGAAACGGTACTGGATGGGCATCACACAGCTGTGTAATTTTGCATGTATAGTGATTTCTAGTCATGTAAATTGCCATGCTCGGGCAAAGAGTTCAGCAACCACAGTCATCAAAGTTAACATCCCCTCTGAATACAAGTCATGCAATGTGACATCAGCTTTAGTTTTCTCATTATGACTTGATTGCTTTGATTTCTTTGTGTATTGCTTCAGTTTGAGTTTTGTTTGGTGTTTTCAATTTTTGTGATTATAGATGTTTTCATTTGTGGTATCAACCTCTCCTAGTTTTTTTCAATCTCCTAGTTTGTTTAAAAAATTCCCTACCCCTCCTGTTCCATGCTGGGACATAACCACAAATCTTTCAGGGAACCTTTATTGTATTAGACTGGCCCAGACTGGTTCAGGATAGATTTTATTATTGTGTATTTATGTTAGTCCTTCTTTATTTGCATTAGCTTATATATAGATTTTTGTAAATAAATCACCTGTTTTCATTGGACCTGGGATTCCTTAGTGTTATTCTTGGTCCACAGTTGATTCTACAGACAGCAATGTAATGTTTGCTGGAATGGTGAACACTTTGAAATAAAGACTAATTAACTTCTCTGTCAGATATTCTGCATTCACTACAGAATAGTTTAAATCCCACTTTTGGCTCTCTGTGTGACCTTCAGCCAATTTTTAGAAAGAATATAAACCAGTGATTGCTTAAAATATTTCAAATGAAATATTTTTACTGCTTAATAACCTAAACAAATTTGTCAGACTGAGGCAAATGAGGACCAGTCCATTCCATTCTGAAAAGTAGACTGGGTCAGTAGAGGTGACACCATTTAGCAAACTCCATTATCAATAAAATGTCTGACACTTTGGTGTGATGTATTATGCTATCCTTTGGAAGAGACCAGCCCTTCCCTGATCTTATGGAATTTTAATCAAATATTTTTAATCAATACTAGGGGGGTCTGCATCCAGCTTGCTTCGCTCTCCAACCCCTAGGCAGGCGCTATGTGCTAGCCACTTCACGGCTCTGCCACTCGAGTATGGGGAAGCAGATGTACAATTTAAACAGATTGTTATTTTCATGAGAATTGTTACATATGCATAATAGAACTAACTATTTTACATTACAGTGAGTAATTAACCATAGTAAAAAATAGTAAAATGTAATAAAATTGAAAGAAAATTGTGTTTCATGCATTAGAAGTATTTGTTGCATTATACTGAAACTCTCTCTTACTTTCTTTCTTTCCTAGGTCACGAAGCGGAAGCGGAAGTACAAGCACACAATGGCCGATAGTGAGACGAATCGTGTTGCCGTCATCGTCGAAGAACTCCAGGCACTCGACAAGCAGATCCAGAAACTCCTGTCCAGAAGTAGGTACCTCAGAGGTTTGAAGGCTCGGCTGAAGGATAAACCATCCTCGACATCTGATGTCGACGCAACATTAACCCCACCTCGTGCTGCCCAATTTCAAAGAGAAGTAAGCTTCACCCCCACGCCTCGAAGGAGCGACGACGACGCCGATGAAGGCCTTGGCGTATTTCAGACATGCAGGCGGGGGTTCAAGGCTAGAACACCTCCATTGGCACAGGCGAGCATCCCAGTCCAGAACCGGTTCGACTCTCTACGCGTCCCCAGTTTGCCTTCAGCCCCAGGTGATATAATCGTGGTAGGTGATTTGATTGTACGAAACCTTAATATCACATGCCCTAATCAAAAATCTTTTGTTTCTTGTTTTCCCGGTGCTCGAGTCCGAGACGTGATGAGACGGGCACCGACCATCTTCGAGAAACACAAGAGGGCAGTTGGATCCATCATTTTACACGCCGGCGTAAATGACATAAGGCACCGACAGTCTGAGATTCTCAAGGCTGACTTTGCAGCACTAATTAAAGACACGAAGGAGAGGACCCCATCGGCAAAAATTTTCATCTCGGGACCACTACCTCTCGTCAGACGATCAAATGAATACTATAGTCGTCTGCTGGGATTAAACAACTGGCTGAGAGGCTTCTGCGAGACTCAAGACATCGGGTTCATCGATAATTGGGACCTTTTTTGGGAAAGCGGGATGGCTTGCACCCTTATAGATTCAGCGCCCGGGTCCTCTCCGAAAACATCGCTAAGGTAATTTGTCTATATTGACTATCTGTTTCTACTTTAAACTCCCTCCTACTACTACTGCTTTGCTAGGACATAATGGCTTAATAAAGTCTTCTGTAAAAGTGCACAACATTAATACTTTAATAACCAGTCTTAATGCACGTAAAATCTAGGCAGTGCGGCATAAACACCAATAATTTAGTTGCAATTACTACTTTAGATCAACAATGCATTAAAACTATAAAAACAGATTGTAGATTACATAAAAAATACACTCAGAGCGGCGCTAACAAAAATAATTTAGTTTCTGTTCCAATAACTAATAACGCGCATAGAATTCAGCTCTGCCCCGAATCATTAAATATGGCGCTATTAAATGTTACAGCTTTAACTAACAAGAGGTTTTTTTATCAATAATCTTATTAGTGATAGAAACATTGATTTTATTGCACTAAGTGAAACATGGCTTAACTCAGACGGCGCATCTGTTTTAATCGAATCTGCGCCTCCGGATTATAGCTTTACTCGTGCAGACCGCCAGGGAAAAAGGGGCGGATTGGCAAACATTTACTCGAGCGTTAAAATGTAAAGATGTTAGTTTTGGTAAATTTAAGTCCTTTGAGTATCTCGCCGTTGTTATTCATGGAGTTTCTCACGTTCTCTTTTTATCCGTGTATAGACCTCCTAAATTTAATGCGTCTTTCATTGAGGAATTCTCAGACCTAATGTCAATTTTAATTACGAATTATGACACACTCTTAATTGTAGGCGACTTTAACTTTCATATCGATAATCAGTGTGACCTAAAAGTAAAGGAATTTATGAACCTCCTAGACTCTTTTGATTTGAGACAGCTCGTTAATCAGCCTACACATAAAGCAGGTCATACGTTAGACTTAATTATCACCAAAGGACTAAAGTTGATGTAAAGCAGATCATTGATATTGGTCTATCAGACCACTTTCTTCTACTATTTAATATAGAAATAATGATAGAAAACATTCATGAGAAGCATATTGTTAAAAACGCTTCTTTGACTCCTCAGCAGCTGTAAAACTTACAAACATTCTAAGCAATCAGTCCGGTTATAGTGCCAGCTACAATAGCAAGGATGATGTAAATAGTAAAGTGGAAAACTTTAATTCTAAAGTAAGAGCTGCTGTTGACATAGTTGCACCTGAAAAGACAGTTAAAAAATCTTCTAGCATTGTTATACCATGGAAGACCCAAAGAGTGTCTGATTTAAAAGAACATGTCGTAGAGAGCTAAACTAACTATCCATTATGAGATATTGAAGGTTAAAATAACAGAATACAATAACACAGTCCGTCTTGAGAGCGCTGCTATTTCTCTAAGATTATAAATAACAATGCTAGTAATCCCAGAGTCTTATTTTCTACAATTGATCGTCTGCTAAACCCAGGTAACACAAAGGAATGCCCCATAATACTTCCAGTGAAACCTGTGAGAACATTGCTGTATTTTTCAATCAAAAATTAATGATATTAGAAATAATATAGTATATCTCCCCAACACTGTGGAACCTCCTAAGCCCCAGTACTCCGTTATAAACAAATTCAATTCTTTCACCAGGATAGATTTACCTGATTTACATAGAATAATCTCTCAAATGAAACCCTCCACCTGCGTCCTTGACCCAATACCAACAAGGTTTTTCAAAGAAGTATCAGGCGCTATTGATAATTCTTGACATAGTAAATTCGTCATTAGATACGGGGGTTTTCCCAGACTGTCTTAAGACTGCTGTAGTTAAACCCCTGCTCAAGAAAAATAATCTTGACCCCTCTGCTTTTGAAAATTTTAGACCCATCTCTAACCTGCCCTTCTTAAGTAAAATTCTAGAGAAGGCAGTCATTATGCAGTTAAATGACCACCTAAATAAACATGCTATTCTTGATAAATTTCAGTCAGGTTTTAGAACAAATCACAGTACAGAAACTGCACTCGTTAAAGTAGTAAATGACTTGCGGGTAAATGCAGACAGAGGCCATTTATCTGTTCTCATCCTCTTAGATCTGAGTGCTGCATTTGACACCATTGATCACAATATTCTTAGAAATCGCCTTAGTCAATGGGTGGGCCTCTCTGGCAGTGTCTTAAATTGGTTTGAATCCTACCTGGCAGGGAGAAAATTCTTTGTTAGTTGTGGTAATCACAACTCAAAGACACATGATATCCGATATGGTGTTCCACAAGGCTCTATCCTGGGTCTGCTGCTCTTCTCAATCTATATGCTTCCGTTAGGTCAGATTATCTCAGGTTACAACGTGAGCTACCACAGCTATGCTGATGACACACAGCTGTACTTATCAATAGCACCTGATGACACCGACTCTCTCGATTCACTAACACAATGTCTTACTGGTATTTCTGAATGGATGAATAGTAATTTTCTCAAGTTAAATAAAGAGAAAACTGAAATTTATTGATTGGCAAAAATGGATTCAGTGAGGTTATCAGAAATAAACTTGACGCATTAGGATTAGAAGTTAAGACGGAAGTAAAAAACTTAGGGGTAACCGTTGACTGTAACCTGAATTTTAAATCACATATTCATCAGACCACTAGGACAGCATTTTTTCACTTAAGAAACATAGCAAAAGTTAGACCTCTTATATCATTGAAAGATGCTGAGAAATTAATTCACGCTTTTGTTTTTAGTCGACTAGATTACTGTAACGCACTCCTCTCAGGACTACCCAAAAAAGACATAAATCATTTGCAACGAGTGCAGAATGCAGCTGCTAGAATCCTAACTAGGAAAAGAAAATCCGAACACATTTCTCCAGTTTTGATGTCACTACACTGGTTACCTGTGTCATTCAGAATTGACTTTAAAATTCTGCTTATGGTTTATAAAGCCTTAAATAATCTCGCTCCATCTTATATATCGGAATGTCTGACACGTTATATTCCAAATCGTAACCTTAGATCTTCAAATGAGTGTCTCCTTAGAATTCCAAAAGCTAAACTTAAAAGAAGTGGTGAGGCGGCCTTCTGCTGCTATGCACCTAAAATCTGGAATAGCCTGCCAATAGGAATTCGCCAGGCTAATACAGTGGAACACTTTAAAACACTGCTGAAAACACATTACTTTAACATGGCCTTTTTATAACTTCACTTTATCTTAATCCTGATACTCTATATGTTCAATTCATTATAATAACTATTCATGGTGGCTCTATAATCCGTACTGACCCCTACTCTCTCTTCTGTTTCTTTTTCCGGTTTCTCTGTGGTGATCATCATCATCATCAAATCCTTCCGTCAAAACCATAAATACAAAGAGGACTGTTTCATTTATGTTAGGTAGATTGCCCAGAGGGGACTGGGCGGTCTCATGGCCTGGAATCCCTACAGATTTATTTTTTTTTTCTCAGGCTGTCTGGAGTTTTTTTTTTTCTGTCCCCCCTGGCCATTGGACCTTACTCTTATTCTATGTTAATTAATGTTGACTTATTTTCTTTTCTTACTGTGTCTCTTATTTTTCTATTCTTCATTATGTAAAGCACTTTGAGCTACATTTTTTTTGTATGAATATGTGCTATATAAATAAATGTTGTTGTTGTTGTTGTTGTTATACGTTTTCATTCTGTTTGGCTTTGAAATTAACATGCAGATACTTTTTAAACTTACACTTTTACTGTAAAACTTCAGTAAAAACAATATTTGGAATTAACTTTTCATCAGTATCACATTGAATTTTGATTCGGTGTTTGGAGTTGCATCGTGACAACGCAACATACATATAACTGCCCGTGAGTGAATATTGTTTCTTTCTCTCTAATAAATAAACTGACATTTTCAAATGTTTGTCCCTGTGATTTGTTAATTGTCATAGCAAAAGCTATTCTAACAGGAAATTGTAAATGTTTTAATACGAATGGCATATCAATATCTCCTTGGGTGTCTAATGTTATCCGCAGAAGATGTACTAAATTACCTTTCTTGTCGCCTGTTAAAATTTTACATCTCAGAACTGTTTGACCAATTTTGAATACAACTAATCTTGTCCTATTGCTTAGCCCATCACTCATACACAAATTATCCGCACCATCACCACCAACTGTTTCAACATAGTCTATTGATATGCATTTAACCAATTTGCCGTGTAACCAATCGACAGTTTTCATGTTAATTCGTTTGACTTCATTGTTTCTCAGTGCTAGGATTGCCTGTGTACTCATTTCTTCTGTTCATAACCCTTCGGGATGAAATTCTTCAATAAGATTTGGACATAATAAGTCTTCTTTATTGGGAACTTAAAGTGAGGAAAACGTAAAAATTTGTAAGAGTTGAGAGCGCAGGAACTGTGTCTGACAAAAGCATTCACACGAATGAGAGGTGCAAGAACCGTGGATGTGGGCTGTTAACCTGAAATGGTTGAGAGGAGGGCGGGACTTGAAAAAATCTCTTGGCAATGGTCTTATCTCAAGATTTTCATTTATAATAGAGAGGCAATTTTTACAATTTATATCAAGCATATACTGTATTTAAATACAGTAAGGATGTAATAAATTATTATTAAGTATAAGGAAAAGGACTGAAGGTAATGAAAAGGTTAACTAAACGTGACTTCAAGTTTGACCATGTAAGGGTTGCCTCATCTTAGAGGAACCACCAAAGAAAATACTAAGGTTAAAATGAAGTAAATGCGTGATAAACACCCCCTTAAAAAGTGAGAATAAACTAGCGAGAAAGCCCAAACACCCCTATTATGAAGCAGTCATAAGATCAATAGGAAAACCTATAGGACACTCCTGTAAATGAAGCGATGATTAGAATAATGGAAGAATCAATATTTATACAAAGTTACTGGAGCTGTTTTTGATTGGCTAAGACGTTAGAATTCTGCATACTCAGAGTCAGGTGATGTGATGTATTAGATAAGGTAATGGTAATAGAAAGGTATAAAATGGAATGAATTGTATTAATGATTGCTCACTCCGTAGACTGAGACATTTGTGCATATTTATATACAAATAAAGAATTGTTCTACATTTTCCTCAGGTCTCTGAGAATTATTTCTTTGAAAATAGAGGAAAGCTTTTCCCACAACATTCTTCAGCATGGGAGGTGCCCATTGTTGGCTTTTCTTGCTCTTACTTTTTGGTTTCACTCAGACTGAACTCCTGTCCAGCACTTAACTCCAGCCTTGTCTGGTTAGGTGAATTCATATTGTGGTAACTAAAATGTTAACATTTGCTAGATAGGGAGTTTAGTACTGCAACTTGTAGATTCAAAATGGACATCGTAAAAAGCAACTCAGTTGGGAAAAATACATTTATTTTATTTTGAACTAGCCATGTGCACCCAACTACGTTGCGCGTGTTAAAGTTGTCTGTGAAAGGCTCCCTGTTTAAACGCAGCTGCCAGTCATGAACTGGGCCCTTCGTCGCACAGCATTATGATTTTTTATAAGGGAAACAAAATTACAAAAGAAAACCCTTGGACATTGATTCGATAGGAACAGCCTACTCGGAATCACTGTCCGAATCGTAATTATGTGGTGGTGTAGGAGATTTTTCTGCTTCTGTCCGTTCACAGTCCGTCTCATTTTCTCTCAAGATCTCTTCCCAACCTTTTTCCAATCTCGCAGGTTGCTTTGTGGCAATCCAAAGAGTAAGGAAATATATACACAGAGCAATGGTTATAAAAGGGGGACATATAGGTATCCAGGCTCTTTAAAGCAAAATAGGGATCAATTCACTGACATGTGAGCAAGCCACGGTAGAACTGGGAGACGCGCAGCACTTGCCGGCTACAACGTAACAATAATAATTTCCGGAACGTGCTGTTACGTTGTCATTCATTTTACCGACTGTCTTTCTTTCATTCATATGTTACGTATGCAAGTACCTTTAATCTTCGGTAATCTCATTCTCTAACCAGGCCTCAGGAGCTAACCAGCGTAACACTGTCCACCACCCCTTTCGTTATTTCGGCACATTGTTGACATCCGTGAGTAACAACAACATACTAAACTGGTAGGTGGTCTACGCATGCGTGGAATTCTAGGACAAACAAAGATCAAGATCTAAATAAAGATCTCTTTAGTTAATTTAAAGCACAACAATTTGTTTTGTTTGAATGTCTGTGTTTTGAGGTGTGACTGGAGTACTACAGTCTTCAGTAGTATAAGCCTGGAGGAGATTCTTAATGCAATGCCTATGTTTTAGCTGTCTCTCTACTGCCATCTAGTGCTTCTTTTTCTAATTCATTTGCGGACAAACAAAGATCAAGATCCTAATGAAGATTATATATAGAGATACAGTAAAAATAGTTATACTGTATATGGAGTATATGTTTTTAGTTAGAGGTAATCTGTCAATTGGGTGGTGTGCTTTTGATTTTTAATTGTTTTTTTGTTCATTCTTCATGAACAATGCTAGTTGAAGGAGGAAGAAGTTTCTTTTTTATGTTTCCTTTTTCCTCACCTTTGATTTGGAACCACTGTAATTATTGTAAATAGCAACTTCACTTATTTTTATTCATGTTTCTTAGGTTTCTTGCAGTGAAAGGTGTATATAACAGAAAGACTTTGCTTATATTTGACATGTCTGAAATAAAACCAGAATCTAAGTTTTTGAACTACAATTTTGCATGTTTCTCAGTCTTTCACCAGCTGGTCACTCAGTTATAGCTCCAGATGCCCCGAGGCTGAATCTGTGCAAAGGTGTCATTGCACAGGGCATCACAAATTGATGAATCATGGATTATTTGTATGAGTGTCCCCCAAAAAATAAACAGTTTGTTATGGGGGAGTTGGAAGTAGCTGACTTTCAAAATGCCATCTCAGTGACGCAAATTTTCAAGCTATGTATATCCAAAAGTGTTCTTCTGTGTTTCTTTATCAAGCTGCCCCATGACAGATCAATACTCCACGTATGCATACTGCATGTGAAGGAGGGATAAGAGTGTACGCCCAACATTATATTTACATCCTCTATTAGCCTGCCCACCCTGCCAGCCTTCTCAGGGTAAAGCTCTGTTTGTACAAGTGCTGCCTGCCCTGAGGACTCTTTCATCACACGAGCTTTGCAGTTTTTCATCTAAAAGTGCACAGAGCTCCCTTGAACAATCAATGTCCATTCGGCAGGCCTCCTACTTCTGCACCTGTCTTTTCATGCTGTTGGCGTCTCACTGCATGGAGTTTCTTGACTACAAGGGGTATCCTGCTGCTGTCCGGCTTGACTTAACTGAGCAGCTGGCAAAGAGGGAGATGCTTTCGCATTCTGGTGAGAGAGTGTGTGTCAGAAATTCTTAAATCATGATAAATGTGCCAACACCGGCAGATCTGTTGGTGGGGGCTCTGAATGACAGTGATTTATGACCATGGAGGATTCTCCCGAGCTATTTCTGTTTGAAATACTCAAGTACCAAATGCCAAAAAAATAAAATAAAAAAGAAGGAGGCTTAAATCCTTCAACTGAAGACACTCGGTGAACTATGGTGAATGAAGACTGGAGTCCTGGCCTTTAAAGACCCTAACCTGCACCGTGCTTAGACAGTTTGTGTAGACAAGCCACAAATGAATATAGGCAGACAAGTGTAGCCATCTTTAAGTGGAATGAAATCAGCCAAAAAATCTGTAGTGTAAAGTTTACAAAAGCTCTGATCCCTTTTTAATGCTTTGTGAGCGTTTCATTGGTGATGAAGCATACCTGTGTTGGTGTGAATACCTAGGTAGATGGAACTACCCAGTACCCTGTCTAGAATTCACAAACCCTTAACATCAATGGCTTGAGTGGCAAAGTTTGTGTAATTAATGTGTGCATTTAAACAGAGATAAAGTAACAGTTATATTATACCCAAGTTCCCTTTTTGTGTTTTTCTTTATAATTAATCTATTTGTTTCATTTTAAATATTATTTTATCAGTATTGTTATTGAATATGTGTCATTGTTTCTAAATACTGTAGCGAATCATTATACTTATAATGCAAGGAACACAACACACAAGAGCACAACATATAACAAGCCTCAGCTCCCCGAGAGCACACAAGAATAATAACAGGGCTTCTGCCATCTGATGACAGGCTTGCAGGGGGCAGTAAGATATAGTATGATCTTCCTAGTTGTACCACAGGTTTACATTTAAAGGAATTAACATTTTTAATGGATTAGGTCCAGCCTGTTTGTATCCACAGATGATACATTCTGATAGAAGTCTGTTCTTTCCAAAGTTCTTTTGTTTAAAGTCACCAGCATTCAAGGCTCAGAATATTTCATCATTATTGTGATTACTGAGCCCACCAGTGTGAATCAGAGCTGCACTTCTGACTAACTTCTCTTTCTCTCTCATTCTTTCCTAGGGCATGAAGCGGAAGCAGAAGCAGACAATGGCCAACAGTGAGATTAATCGCGTTTCCATTGTCATAGAAGAACTCCGGGCTCTCGACAACCAGATCCAGAAATTCCTGTCCAGATGGACATACCAAAGGGATTTGAATGCTCGGCTGCTGGAAAAACCATCCCCGCCATCTGAAACCAACGTAACATGCCAGGTTTCAGTAACATCGACTCCACATTGTGCCGCTCACCTCAAAGGCCAAGTGAGCTTCACCCCCACGCCTCGTCAGAACGATGACATCACTGATGAAGACCTTGGCGTGTTTCAGCTATGCAGGTGGGGTTTCAAGGCTAGAACACCTCCATCGGCACAAGCGAGCATCTCGACCCAGAACCGGTTCAACCCTCTCCGCGCCCCCAGTTTGCCTTCAAACCCGGGTGATGTAATTGTGATGGGTGATTCAATTGTGAGAAATCTCAACATCGCTTGCCCTAATCAGAAATCTTTTGTTTCTTGTTTTCCCGGTGCTCGTGTCCGAGATGTTATGAGACGTGTGGCGACAGTCTACGAGAAGCACAAGAACAGGACAGTGGGATCCATTGTATTACACGCCGGGGTAAATGACGTGAGGCACCGACAGTTGGAGATTCTCAAGGCTGACTTTGCAGCACTGATCAGAGACACGAAGGAGAGGACCCCATCAGCAAGGATCTTCATCTCGGGTCCACTACCTCTCGTTAGAAGATCAAACGAATACTACAGTCGTCTGCTGGGATTAAACAACTGGCTGAAAGGCTTCTGTGAGAATCAAAACATCGGGTTCATTGACACCTGGGACCTCTACTGGGAAAGGCCGCGTTTCTTAAAGCGGGATGGTCTGCATCCAAATGGATTCGGTGCCCGGGTCCTCTCCGAAAACATCGTTGAGGTGATTCGTCTCTCTTGACTGTCTATTTCTACTCTTAACCCCTTCCGTAATGCTAATGCTTTTCAGAAGTAATTGATAGTATTCTTGACATAGTAAACTCGTCATTAGATACGGGGGTCTTCCCAGACTGTTTTAAGACTGCTGTAGTTAAACCCCTACTCAAGAAGAATAATCTTGACCCCTCTGCTTTCGAAAATCTTACACCCATTTCTAACCTTCCTTTCTTAATTAAAATTCTTGAGAAGGCAGTCATTATGCAACTAAATGACCACCTCAATAAACATCCTATTCTTGATAAGTTTCAGTTGGGGTTTAGAAGAAATCACAGTACAGAAACTGCACTCGTTAAAGTAGTAAATGACTTGCGGGTAAATGCAGGCAGAGGCCATTTATTTGTTCTCATCCTTTTAGATCTGAGTGCTGCATTTGACACCATTGATCACAACATTTTTAGGAATTGCTTTAGTCAATGGGTGGGCATCTCTGGTAGTGTCTTAAATTGGTTTGAATCCTATCTGGCAGATAGAAAATTCTTTGTTAGTTGTGGTAATTACAACTCAAAGACACATTATATTCTATATGGTGTTCCACAAGGCTCTATCCTGGGTCCGCTGCTTTTTTCGATCTACATGCTTCCGTTAGGTCAGATTATCTCGGGGCATAACGTGAGTTACCATAGCCATGCTGATGACATGCAACTGTATCTACCAATAGCCCCTGATGACCCCGACTCTGTTATTTCACTAACACAGTGTCTTACTTGTGTTTCTAAATGGATGAATAGTAATTTCCTCAAGCTAAATAAAGAGAAAACAGAAATGTTAGTGATTGGCAATAATGGTTATAATGAGGTTATTAGAAATAAACTTGATGCATCAGGATTAAAAGTCAAGACGGAGGTAAATAACTTAGGGGTAACCGTTGACTGTAACCTGAATTTTAAATCGCATATTAATCAGAGCACTAGGACAGCATTTTTTCACTTAAGAAACATAGCTAAAGTTAGGCCTCTTATATCATTGAAAGATGCTGAGAAATTAGTTGACACTTTTGTTTTCAGTCGACTAGATTACTGTAACGCACTCCTCTCAGGACTACCCAAAAAAGACATAAATCGTTTGCAACTAGTGCAGAATGCAGCTGCTAGAATCTTAACCAGGAAAAGGAAATCCGAACACATTTCTCCAGTTTTGATGTCACTACACTGGTTGCCTGTGTCATTCAGAATTGACTTTAAAATTCTGCTTATGGTTTACAAAGCCTTAAATAATCTCACCCCATCTTATATATTGGAATGTCTGACATCTTATATTCCAAATCGTAACCTTAGATCTTCAAATGAGTGTCTGCTTTGAATTCCAAGAGCTGAACTTAAAAGAAGTGGTGAGGCAGCCTTCAGCTGTTATGCACCTAAAATTTGGAATAGCTTGCCAATAGGAATTCACCAGGCTAATAGAGTGGAACACTTTAAAAAACGGCTAAAACACATTACTTTAACATGGCTTTCTTTAACTTCATTTTAATTTAATCCTGATACTCTGTATTTTCAATTAATTATCATAACTATTCATGGTGGCTCTAAAATCCATACTAACCCCTACTCTCTCTTCTGTTTCTTTCCCGGTTTTCTGTGGTGGCGACCTGCGCCACAACCATCTAATCAAAGCACCCTTGATTGTAGATGTCCCTACATTGATGGATTAAAAGCCAGAAGTCTACATGACCATCATCATCAAGTCCTTCCATGAGAACCCTAAATACAAAGAGGACTGTTTCATTTATGTTAGGTAGAATGCCCAGAGGGGGCTGAACAGTCTCATGGTCTGGAACCCCTGCAGATTTTATTTTTTCTCTCCAGCCGTCTGGAGTTTTTTTTGTTTTTTGTTTGTTTTTTCTGTCCTCCCTGTGACCATTGGACCTTACTCTTATTCTATGTTAAATAATGTTGTCTTATTTTAATTCTTACTTTGTCTTTTTTTCTCTTCATCATGTAAAGCACTTTGAGCTACATTATTTGTATGAAAATGTGCTATATAAATAAATGTTGTTGTTGTTGGTATAAGAGTGAATAATTTTGGTAATAAACACTAACAAAGATGATGCAACTTGTCAGTATCGTGGATGAATTCAGTCTAGTATTTCAATTAGAACATTTTAGTTCTAACTATAATATGCTTGCTTTTTGCCATTGCTCATTCACAGAGATATCTAGTTCTTGTCACCCTTCTTTGTTTTTCACACTGTTTGATCCAATCAGATGAAACCTGTCCAGCATTAAAATAGCATCTGAAATAAGAAGTTTAACATTAGAATGATCAAAGCCTACGAAAAAAACCATAATCATGGCCCACCTTAAATCCGTTCACATCTCTCTGTCAGTGTCTTTGTGTTGTAAATGTGTCGATCAACACAAGCAGCAAGCAGTCTGCTATCCCAATCCAACCCCCCAAACGCAGAAAAGGCAGAAAGTTCTCTCAACTCAAGTGTGTTTATCTGCATGTGAGTTGCCTGGAGTTGTAGAGGGTAAATAATGTATCGTCATTTGGAATTCATAAATTTTATGTGTGTTCCGTGTCTACAACAATCTATGTAAACACATCTTTAAAACAGAGACATTTTTAATGTTTTAGTAATAACTGACAAAATGTAGACAAGAAGTGTATAATGTGTGAAGCCTGAAGTCCACATATTAAATAAACGCTTTCACAAAAGGTACAAGTATAACAAAACAAGTGTGCTTTTATTCAAGAATATAACTGAAGAAAAAAAACTCATCTTAGGGTGTGACACAGACACGCCCTTAATACGACCGCTTTGGTGGTGCAACATTAAGAACCGCTGACTCATAATCAAGACGTCCTTTGTTCAATACTGAACGCCTCTTTTTTGAGTAGTGAGATGCTCTTATTCTTACTATTATAGAAGAAAAACATACATTTGATTTGAATCTGTAACAGCCAGTGTAAATTTATGGTACTTTTAAAGGTTAGCATTTTTTTTTTAAATTTAGTTTTATTCTCTCAGTCACGTTCTTGCTCACCCCAATCTGACACTGCTGTTTTCAAATAAAGACGTGCTATAACAGAGGTGAACACAGATAAGGATGAGGGTTCTACATTAGAGAAAGAGAACAGAAACCCTCCCCACAAGAAACGTCCAGTCACACATAAGAACAACAAAGTTGGACCAGGTGTAAAGGCAAAACATCACACCATTTAGATGCAGCAAAAGGTTGGGCATCATTCTACCAGTCAGTCTACCCCACACCTGTCTTTCAAAGAAAAAGTAGCACCTACAGAGCTCGTCAAGATATTGTGCAAAGTCCTGTTTGTGATTATGTTTTGTGATGGTCTTTATCTAAAAAACATTATATGCTCCTTATGTAAAAGCCAGATTGAATGCTATTTACCTTGATTCATTTACTTTTCTTTACTAAAGTCACAAGTAGACTGCAGAGCTTCCTCTGTTTGATCGACATGGGCATGCTCACAAAGTACATGTGTACTGAAGTGACTTTAGCTGCAGGTACAAGCTCCACGCAACTGTTGTTACGGTTCTGCCTTTGTCTAGAAACGGTTTCATAAGCTTTATGACCTTAGTCTCGGAAAGTCTTTCTCCCATGGGGTGACAGGGATCTTTTCCTGAATAAGATCAAACACAGTTGTGTAGGGTGCGCAAGTGTTAAGGTGGTTCTCTACAGTGTCCAAAATGCCACAGTACTTGAACCGCTGTGACTTTCCATGAGATGTGACAGTTCATCCACCTTATTTTCATCTTCACCACGCTCCTAAAGTGGTAGTGATCACATTGCTACCAGCTGAGTATGGTAATATTTAGTATATTCCATTTTGTGTTCCTTAGAGTCTCTTACATCCTTAGATTATGTAGACATAAGGTAGCCTTCAGATCCTCTTTGCTTTCCCTATGACATCTCTCAGTTCGCAGCTTGTCAGTAAGACAATTGAGACAAGCCGATGTTCAAGTTTGTGATAGCAGCAGCATATCATCAATTTAAAATTCATTTAAAAATTTATAGTGACAAGTGAGATGCCAGATTGCATCTAATCGTAACATTAATAATTAATAATTGTTAGAAAAAAATTTAAAAAGGGAAGAGAAAGAGAGCTTCTGTAAAAGTCTGCTGTCTGCACAGTGTCCAGAATTATACAAAAGGCTGAGAGCAAAGGTAGAACCTTAACCCTAATCTGATTCCCACCTATTTCCCAAAAGATTAGAATGAAGTCCAAAACTTAGTTCAAACAAAGAAAAAATATTAAAAGTATTATAAAAAGTGAAATATATCTAACATAAGTCAACACATGCATCAGTAAAGTATAAATGTATATAAACAGTCCAATCAATAATAATCAAACAAGAAAAGGTTTTGAATGATTGATCTAAATTGATTTCCGTTATTATAATCTGCCATGTAGTTTTAAGTTTTATTTTCTATATAACATTTATTTGAAAGGACCTCAATGGTATAGAGAAGAAAACCGTATTAAAAGCAGTTGATCACCTCACCAAGGTTGAAATGGCATTCCAGGATTTTTGCATTCACTATCGTCTAAAAAATAAGCAACATCTGACTATCCACCACCATCGTGGGAAAGAGGGGTCCTTTCATCGGATTGGTTGGCCCAGCACTGTTTCAGCCATGGAATGGCCAAATGGGGGAGGCAGCTTGATGGATGAGGTCTCCAGGTCTCTAAACAAATCCAAATCATATTATGGGATATCATCTACTGTTAAATTCTGCTGCATACTTCTAAAATTTTTATTTGCATACCGTATTAAGGATTTGTTATGGTCTGTGTGTTGTATTGTATTGGTCCCCATCTTTTTGACACCCACTGCACGCCCAACCTACCTGGAAAGGGGTCTCTCTGTGAACTGCCTTTCCTGAGGTTTCTTCCATTTTTTCCCTACTGGGGTTTTTTTGGGAGTTTTTTCTTGTCTTCTTAGACAGTCAAGGCTGGGGGGCTGTCAAGAGGCAGGGTCTGTTAAAGCCCATTGAGGCACTTCTTGTGTGATTTTGGACTATACAAAAATAAACTGTATTGTATTGTATTGTATGCCCTCTATTTAAAATTGTGCGCATAGTACTAGTTTGGTGGCATTGGGAATCCTGTTTCTTTTGCGTTTTTTAAGACTTTTTTAAGCACCACTTGATTTATCTGTCCTAGTTCCTTTTCCCCCCAAACTGGTGCACCACTCACTCTGAAAAAGAGACAAGTCCTTTACATCACAACTCATCAGACCCAGACAAGGAGCTGCAGATCATCCCCCTACCCCTTAAAATGAAACCCTCCAATTATCAAAAAATAGGAAATGTATTTTAAAAAGTAAAGGTAGCAGGAATAGCTAAAATACTCAAAGCATGTAGAAGTCACTAAAATGCTGAATATACATAATTCCTATTTTGTATAGATTATTGTTTGCTGTTAATATTATTTGTTTTTTGGATCATGTGGCCTCTACACCTATGCTAGAATCTCAGGGAGATAAGGCTCCCATGATGTTGAAGCTGATGGATCACCTCCAAGCTTTATATTAAGTTCCGTGGGTTCATTTATAGCCTGCAATAATAGTGATCATTTCTTAATATTGTAAACATTTCTTCAGATCATTCTGAACCTTTTGAACATTTGTTTGTTAAAAAGATTAGACATGTGGAATATGGACAGGCTTTTGTTCTTTAGGTTTGTGTTTATTGTATAACCTTTTCAATTCAATTTTGCTATTGCTCTTTTTCTTTCTTGAATTTTTAAGAATTCTTGAAATATTAAGCAATTCTGTTTTTGCCATTTTGGGTCTGGGCTTTCCATTTTTTAAGTACTTTTCTTCTTTATGATTTGTACAGGCAAATGGCATGCTTCCAGATTTTGGTTTGTATGCCTCTGGGGAGAATTGAGCCCTACTTTTGGAATCTAAACCTCAATCTAGAGGAAGGTCATGTTGTTGAAGAGCCATGACAGCTCAGCAACATACAGAGCCTTGCACTCAGGGTGAATGTCATCAACCGAGGAGTGTTTTAGCAACTTGATGTTCGTAAGCTCCTGTGATATGCAAAGTCCCTAACTCTGCTTCCTCAAAGGAAAGTGTGTCGGTAGAATTTAGAAGATCTTTAAAGTGCTCCCATCACCATCACCATCATAATCTCTGTTATTAACCGTGTTGGTGAAGCACTGCTTCTCTCTCCTTATTCGCCTAATAGTTTGACAGAATCGCTTCAAAGCCAGCATAATGTTATTTTCCATGGCCTCAACAAACGTCTCCCACACCCAGCTTTTGCTTCAACACCCACCATTGCCACACTCTGCTTGACCTGTCGGTAGCTGTTAACTGCCTCTGGAATCCCACAACCTAACCAAGCTAAAAAGATTTTTTTCTTCAGTCTGAAATCCCCCTTTACTGCCTTCACCCACAGGCACCAATCAAGGATTACCATTATGGCAGACACCAATGACCTTACAACATAGCCCCCTCACAAGTTGAGTCCTGAAACTTGGCCAGTTCGGATTCAATGTCCCCAGCCTCCTTCAGAATGCAAGAAAAAATCATCAGGGGGTGTGAGTTTAACATCTCCCAGATGGGGGCATCTGCCAAACATTCACAGCAAACCCTCATTATACGTTTGGGTCGGCCTGTACTGTCTGCCATCTTCCCTGCCATCTGATCCATCTCACAACTAGGTAGTGGTCAGTTGACAGCTCAGCCCCTCTCTTCACCCGAGTGTCCAAGATATATAGGTGCGCATCTGATGTCATGACTACAAAATCGACAAACGGCTTAGGGTGCACTGGTGCCAAGTTCACTTATGAACACATGGTTTTTGTTATGGACAGTGTGATGTATGGCCAGCTGTTCATTTCGGCCAATACCCCCACACCACCAGGTGGAGCCCTCACTGCAGTATGGAGGTGCCCCGAAGACCAACAGGGCATCATGGACATTGGAGTCTTTATGCACAGCCCTGCTGGATACCATTGGGGCCGCTAGGAGACGCTGCAGGGAGGAACAACGATTATTTGCCTTACGCCCCGGAAGCACGTCCGAGTCACATGGACAAGGGGAATGACGTGCTTCCGGGGTGAAGAAAAGGACTTTTGATCTGACCCGGAAGTAATAGGAGATCACATGGACTGGGGATTGGAACACTTCCGGGTCAGGGATTATAAAAGGATTGTGGGAGTTCCCAGACGACGAGCTGAGCTGGGTGGAAGGGTGGCAACGCGTCTGGAAGTGGTGGAGAGTTTATTATTGTGATTATTGGTTTGTTGAATGAGTATTGTAGATAGGAGGGTGCTTGGTGCACATTATTGTCCAAATAAAATAAGTTATTGGACTTTTACCACGTGTCTGGCATCTTGGACAAGGGTTCAAGGGTGTGATAGCAGACCCAATCTGTCACAACAGACTGAGACTAAGAATAATCCAATGCTGAAATGAGTACATTAACACGTGGAAGTATAATTTCACTCTTATAACAAAGAAGACCTGGCCTCATTTATTTCAAACAGACATTTCAGCTGATCAATATAAAGCTGTGTTGGTGTCAGGGTATTTGAAATGAATGATCAGTTGTGCAAATGCATCTTCCTATTAAGAGAGAATTGATGTCAAACAAGGCTCTAAAAGTTAGTGAAATTGTTAAAAGTGGCTGGATCTACGTGAATCCCAAAATGATGGAGCTTGAAATGCAATAGTCTATTAATGGTGGGGAATTATAATAGGAAAATGTGAGGATTCTAGTCCTAGAAAGTAATACGTCTTCTTCAAATAAGAAAGCTGGACTATTCACATGCATTTAAGATGGCTTTGCTTCATGGGAGAAGAAATCATCCGAGAAGAAATAAAACAAAAATGACTTCTAACTGTACTTGCTATTTTTACATATGTACCCACAACACTGGCATATCAGATGTACTTTATGCAGTAAATTAGAGAGGACATTAATGTCTTTGCATTTCCATTAAAATCAGCTCCAAGAGATAATGAATTAAACACACTTAAATGTTTAATAATGCAATTTTGAGCCATTTGTAAATGAGAGCAGATTGCCTGGCTGCCATTTGGAAGCTTGGTTTTAATAAAAGACCAGTTGGGTAATCCAGACATAAATCATGAAGAAAATAGCAAAAAAGCCAATGCAGAAAATAAAAGAATAATACAAATAATAATTACAGTATATTAAAAAGCACCTGCTTTAAGAAGGAATGAATCATTTATTCATGGATGATGATGATGATGATGATGATGATGGCTATTATTAAGAATGCTAGTGCACCATCATTCATCCACACAAATTATTTTTTTTCTCAAAGCTATCAATGCTCTGTCAACATCTGCATGCACTTGGGCTTTATAAAAGCCAATGTGAGAGGTAGATATTTAATGATTTTTACTGAAGAAGTCAGTCGTGTTCAGTGCTACTCTGCTCATGAGGTATTCAAAATGATAAACTGGAAAGCAGAATGGAGGCCACCCTGCATTTTTATGGCAAAAATGAAACTGTCTCAAACATGTGACTATGTGTGTGAGTGACAGGGTATTCTTTATAGAGCATATCTTAAAAAATAAAGTGAACAAGTTCATAGATAAATAAATGCATAGCTGTGTGGTGTGGCAATTTAACCAAATGCTTCTTTGTGGCTTGGAAAGCAGCTAAATACTGCAGCACCGGACAAAATATCACATTCCATATATTAATCAAAACTGTATTGTAAATTACTGGATTGTAAATGTAAAGAAGTGCTGTTTTTCTCTTAAACTTCAATCTAAAGATGTAACCAGAAGGGGGCACTACTGAGCCCCCAACCAAAGACCCAATAATGCTCAACACAGTCACAAACCCCTGGCACCTCCCATCTTGGTAGGAGTTCATGCTGTTGCCCAGCCGGGATGCCCACCTGTCCTCCATTGCACTCACACAGCATTGACTCTCAAATTCATATTATTATCGTAATGATGTGATCATTGTTGTTTAAAAGAAATATGCTACAAACAACACCCTTTTGCTTCCAGAATTTCCAATAGGGACCCCCAAAAAACAACAATTAAAATAAAGGAATTAAACAATTTGCATTACCCCATCTACTTACTTATTGACTGTAAACTGTCATTTAAACTGTTTTAATGGGGTTTACTAAGAAGCATGTTACAGTATACTGTATACTCACTACCCTTATATTTTATTTTTATACTGTAGGTACTGTAGACAGATATTTCAGTCTTTCCAAAATTTTTATGTTACTGGAAAGGTTCTAGCATGAAGTATAGATATTTAAATCTACACACTCTTTTCAATAGTTTTCCCTGCAGGCTAACTTCTGAATCTTGATCATCATTAAACCTCATATATACTGATTTCTTCTTATTTAACTTCAATCCTCTATCCTTCTCCATTCTTCCAGCTTTCTCTACACATTCTCTTTCTGGTTCTACACAAACGTCATTAGCAAAAAGTGTGCACCAAGGGGATTGGTCCTTTATTTCATGACTCATCTCATCCATAATCAGATCAAAGAGGTAAGGACTTAAAGACGGTCCCTGGTGCAGACCAACTGTAACTAGGATCTTGTCTGTTACTCCAGCAGTGTTTTTAACTCGATTCCCAACTCCCTCTAACATATCCAGAACAATTCTCACATACTTCTCTGGTACTCTTTTCTCTCTTATGCACCTCCATACCTCTTGATGTGGTACTGTATTATAAGCCTTCTCCAAATCAATTAGCACCATATGCAATCCTTTCTGTTTTTCTCTATGCTTCTCTATGTCTCAATGCAACGACTGCATCAGTTGTTCCTCTCCAAAAAACAAACTGCTCTCCCCCTGGTGTTCTCTTTACTATGCTTTCTCTCTGTAACCCTTTTTAAAATTTTCATAGTGTGTAACATTAGCTTTATCCCTGTATAGTTTCCACAATCCTGAATATTGCCCTTTTTCTTATAAATGGGTACAATCACACTGTTCCTCCATTCCTTTGGTATTCTCTCCTGTTCATAGATATTCTGCATTAGATCCTACAAGACATCTGCTCCCTCTTCTACTAAGCTCTTAGACACTTCTGCTGGTATTTCATCCAGTCCTCTTGACTATTCATTAATAAGTAAATATGTATACTGATTGAACTGTATAAACTTTATATAAAAATTGTAATGACTATGCTGCACTGAAGAGCCTCTACATTGATCAACATTCTGGGAGTGGTCTAGTAATACAAAGAAACTACAAGCAATGGCGGAGAAGGTTCTCTTTTATTAGGAGACACTGTTCCTTCAGTGTGGGTAGTGACATCCTTTACATGTTCTACAATTCTGTGATAACCAGTGTGATTTTCAACAGGAAGATTATACCATCATAATGTTTACTGTAACTGCTTTTTTATCTTTAGCCAAGTCAGAAGATTTTTTTTCTTTTTTCTGATTCTTTGTGTGTATTTGACAGGGGTTGTTGTTGTTGTTAGTTATAATAAAGTATCTATCTATCTATCTATCTATCTATCTATCTATCTATCTATCTATCTATCTATCTATCTATCTATCTATCTATCTATCTGTAATATTACACCAGAAATACTTCAGAATATTAAGAACGTTCCATTGACATACAGGGTTATAGGGGATAAAAGAGAACCTTCCATTATTATTATCATTAGTAGCTTTGTAAAACTTAGGCTCCATTTCAATTAACCAAACGTGTTGTTAACATTAACATCAGTTTAGTAGGACTGACTCTTACAGATACTAGGCAGTAACTAATTTTTATTTGTATTACATAAAGCATTCACACTAATGAAAGCAGTGACAAAAATAAAGAAAAACTGTAGAATTTTCAAATGATATATATTGTCATGCATATACAGTATGTATAGGTAACACTATGAGAGTTGTGATTTTATAAGTAATATCACTGTAAGAGCCATTCGTATTGTAAAAACTGACTCTGTGTAGCACCCGACCCAACACAGATTGCACATGGGAAGCACGTGTAAAATCAACAAAACTATTTACTTTCTTCCCCGTGTCCCACAGGCAATACACAGTCCCAAATAAAGCACACCAAGTATCACAAAGCACACTTCTTCTCTTTCTAGCACCACCACTCCTCCCAGGCAACCTTGTCCTCCTCCACCCGACTCTGGCCACTGAGTGGTGGTCGCTGGCTCCCTTTTATTGGGTACCCGGAAGTGCTCCAGGTGGTTGCTTGCTGACATCCGGCTGCACTTCCAAGTAAGGCGAAACCAGTGCCCAAAAGGGGCCAGCCGCTCCTGTTGCAGCACCCCCTGGTGGCGCCTGGGGAACCCCACAGTGCTGCACAGAACTCCAACACCCACAAAGCCCTGGGTAAGTCCGAAGCACTGCTGCAACCTAGGGAGGCTGCCATCTAGTATCCAGGGGGAGATACTGGGCTTCCCCCCCTTGTCCCCCTGGCAGATAAGCAGGTCCTCTATTAGGTGGTTGGGTTAGACGATTGCTGTCAAGCAGGACATGGAACAACAGTTTTTGAGCATTTTGGTTGGTTATAGGTTTAAAGTAAAGGAAATGGTTATTTTTGGAAATATGTTTTGACAAGTTTAATAAGTTTATTATGTTTTTTAATTTGTCTATATTTTGTAATAAAGTTTAAACTTTAAATTATATAGAAGAGGTTTCTAGTAGTTTAACATGTCAGAAATCTTCAATCTTACTTAAAGTGACACTTAAAAGGGAGTCGCCGCTATAGCCACTATGTAAATTGGTATTACTAACTATGTCTTGATCTTCATTCACGGTTTGAACGCTCACCAGCCGAAAAACATGTGACCCAGTTTCCACTCACTCCATGAAGTCTGGCCCCTTATAGACTAACTGCATAAAAACCTTCAAACCACTGGAAGTCAGGATTTAGATGAGAACTTGCACTAGAGCTAGAAGGATCAATCCCTTCCCCTAGTTTGTTTTTTTTTTGCATTGGCTATATGCAAAACCTTTTTGTGCCCTCATGTGCCATTGGATTTAATTCTTTTATAACTCCAATTAAACATAGTTACCAGGTGGCACCCCAACCCTTTTCATTTTTATTTTTCTAGTCATGCAATGTGAATATAATATGTGTGTGTCTGTGTGTGTGTTAGAAATTCAGGTGCATATACAAATTAATCACCTTTTATTTTTATTTTACCACAACATCATCTTGTTTTTGTTAAAGGCGTTGCCATTTTGTGCAAGGACGTGTATCTTGATTTTGGTAATGTTATTGAATAATTAAACCAGCTCCTCAGTACACTGTCCAAGTTTGACAACTACTATTTGTGCTATTTAAAGTGTTTCAGGTTTTGAATTCTTTGACTATGATATTGTGACAGTTTCTTCACTTTGATTTTGGTTTACATTTTGGGTTTAGATTAATAGGGTCTCTTTCCTGGTATTTATAAAGCTTGTTTATTTACCTGCAGTGTAGCTGTTGTGGGAACGCAAAGATTCACACCAGCCGAGGATGGTGATATATTTAGTTTATTGTGGGGACTTCAGGGTCACACCCAGCCTTGACTCGACACACACACACTCCTGCACAGAGACACTGATAAGTAGCACAATAAACAAACAAGCAATAATGAATATATTAGTCAGATACTGAACAAAGGACACACAATATTACATAAAAATAAGTATGCAAAGGCCCTCCTCAGAACCCTGACAGCAACAATAAATTATAAAACTGACAAAAAACAATAAACACTAACAACAATGCCCAACACGTTCTGATAAAGTAGAAGCAGATAAGTATAGAGAGCATAATGAACACCCCCATGAACAGTACTCCAAATGAAAGTTTTCTCTTACCGGGTTCCATTTGTGGCATTGTGGCGTGAAGACTTGGCATGATCTCCCCAGAAGTATCCAATAAAGATACAGGACAGTACATACATCCATATAGAAACTGTAATCCGCAGGGATTGTGTGTGTGATGCTTAGTAATAAAGAGATGGACTATCGGGATCCTCCCACCATCTTTTATTTTCCTTTTTAAAGAGCCCGTCTGGCTCAATCTTCTTCCCAGCATCCCCTGCTCCCTTCGAACCTGCCCAAAGGTGTTAAACCACTGGGGCTGCTGGGATATGTAAGACATTTTATGTCATGCTGCTACAGTGATTTATCTTTTGACCCATTTTCATATTTTTTCTCCATAGTCTGCTGTTTTTCTTTTCTTGTGCACACCATGTCCTAAAGCTCTTCATCACTCTGCTCTGCTCTCATCTGTATTTGTCTTCTCACAGCACTAATTCGATTTTGACTCTTTCGTCTTCTTAACATCATCCAAGCCATTATCCCAACTCACTTTTTGATTCTAGACTCATTTTCCTCCTACTGAATTACAACCAGGCTTTCTTCCATGGCCTGTAATTAATTTCTGTTTTATGGTTGTTTTTGTACATATTTGATCATTTTTATATGTTTTATGTTATTTGTGTAACTTTTGCATGCTATTTTTTATTTATGTACAGTTCCTTTAATTATGCAGGGATTTTCCTGTTCTTTGCGGGTGGTGCTTCAGGAGGTTGGGCCACCTAGACATCTCTGTTGTTGGGTTCTCCTTCATCTCCTTTATCTTCTGAGTGCATTGAGACTGGTTAGAAACTGTCTTTTAAGTGCTGAATTTCATTTGGAGTTACTGGTTTTCTGACTTATTTTTTCACTTGTTTTTGGTTTTGCATTTGTTTTTGTATTATGTGACTGTCCAGGTTGGCTTCACACTCTCAAATTGCTTCCAGAAGCCTTTTGAACCAGAAATCAGCTATAGTCACAAACCGAGATGAGCAAATGAGTAGACATACAGTCGGCATGGGGTTGGTGCAAAGTGCGTCAAGTGCTTTTATTAAAAACAGAAGTGTTCCATAAAGTGCAATGAAAAAAGATCATCCACATATAAATAAATAATCCTTAAAATCCAAGTGAACAAGCCATGAGTTAAAATTCCATAAATAAGGATAAAATAATAATAAAACACACAGTCATTGGGTCATTGATCTTTGTCCCTTCACCTGAGCCCAGCGCAGCTTCATCTTTCCTGTCTCCCCAGCTCATCCCATAACTTGCTCTACCAGCAGTGACACCAGCATCTGCTGTCCCCCTTTCTGACTGACATCTTGGCCGCACAGAGTCAGCTGTCCTCACGTCTTCCTTCTTGCTCATTTAGTGTCCCTCTAATTCCTAGAGAGGACTCCTCCACCATTGTATCTGCTTTTCTATTTAATCAGTGAGTATCGATCTGCCTCATGGAGTGCTGATCATTCGCTCCACCACAAGGCTATCAACTCCTGTCAGGCAGCTGTTTTGGCACTCACTCATGGTCCTCCGTCTCTCGTTATTAGTTCTCCCTTTTTTCTGCTTTGCAGGCTCCTTTGTTACTGCCTGATAGGATGCAGGTGCTATCTGCCACCTATTCCAAAATGTGAATGAGGCATCTGCTTGATCCGTTTGCTTTTGCACATGATCAGCCAAGCACCCCAATGCGCACAGGTGAACCCGCACCCCTTAGGAGCATGCATATTCCGGGACTCAATTATGTATTTGAAATTGCACTTCACCACAGACCTTTTATCACAAATTATTATTACTATGATTATTTACTTATTTCGCTGACACCTTTATCCAAGGAGATTTACAATACTTGAGATACAATTGGTTGCATTTTTTTTCCACATTTGAAATAAACTTGCTCTTGGTCACACAGCACCAGCAGTGAGATTTGCAACCAGAACCTCAGGGTTTTAGGTACATAGCTTTAACCACTACACCACACTCTCTGATGGTGGAATTGGGACTTCTTTGTTTCTGATTGCCTTTTTAGGCAATTCCTTTTTGCAGAGGTTACACTGCTCCTCCGACAGAGACAAGACGCTCCATGTGCCTACCCGGATGGGCTGCCTCAAATTGGGACCTGAGTGCTGCCGTGCAACAGGCAATGCCTCAGCACCACACCATTTCTGATCCCCGACATGCCTGATCCCATTGGCTGTTCGACGGTTTTGACTCTTCCGGGGGTGGGGCTCCCTAGAGCTTTCCCCCATCCCCTTCATAATGCGAGCAGCCTTCCTATGGGCAGTTGCAGCAGAGCTACTCCCTTTCTGTTGTCTCAGAGCTGTGTGAAGTTTTTTTACTGTGGCTGGAGTACCAATCCTGCCACCCACCCCAATGATTTCCCTGCAAGTTGGTGGACAGAGTGGCGGCGCTCTCCGAGGTGCATAGACCTGGGAGTGGCCAGACCTCTGTAGGTGGGGACACCTTTTATTGGTCTGGTCGCTTTGATGGCTGTCATACGCAGGGAGTAGCTGTTGCTGTAGTGGATCGGCTTCTTCTGATGATGTTCCGATGTCATTCCTTTCAACTAATGTATTATGAGACTCAGATTACGGCACTCTCTGGCTGCCTTGTCTGTTGTCTTGGTGTATGCTCCGACCACAGTGAGTGATGTTTCAGTGAGTGAGACATTTAATTCTCAGCTTTGTTCAGGAGGTTACAGATTTGGATGCAACTGCCGATCCTAATGTGATGTGGGAGACCTTCCATGACAAGACCCTGAAAGTTGCTGAGGGCTATGCTGGTGTTACCGGTGTTTCCAGAAGGAGGTGTTTCATCTCACAGGGCACTCTGGATATCATCAAAAGGAGCTGCAACACATGGCTTGATGGCAACTCCGGTCTGCACCAGGAACTGATAAGGACAGCTATAAGGGCTCTGAAGGCAGATAAGTAGGCATTTCTTAGAGGAATTTGTGAGCAAGTCACACACCATTTATGGGCTAGTGACCTACATTCTGCTTTCAGAGGAATCAAAGCAGGGTGCACATCCTAATCTGTTCCTCAGAGAGTTGCAGTCAGGGCAGGCAATGGAATGGTCTTTACGGATGACACTGCAGTTGTGAACTGCTGAGCTGGCTACTTTGAGCAGCTGTTTAAAGCTGATCCTCCAGCCAGAACGACGGACATCTCTGGGTCCACGGTTCTTCAGGCTGATCCTCCACTTAGCTGTGAACCACCCATTCTCACTTAGATTGCACAGATGGTGAACCAACTGAGGGTAGGGAAGGCTGCAGGGATCTGTGGTATCCAGGGTGAACCTCTCCAGGCTGGTGCTAAGGCTGTCTTCCTGGCACTGCAAGCAACTGACTGGAAAATGGGACTTGTCGTCCCATCTGTAAAGGGAAGGGTTATCACCTGGATTTTGGCAACTACAGGGGTATAACACTGCTCTTGGTGCTGGGTAAGGTCCTTGCTAGGATCATCCCCAATAGGATCTGTGATCACCTGCTCCCTTACCAGAGATCAGAGCAGTCTGGTTTTACGCCTAACAGGTCTACCATCCCCCGACACTAAAGGTTCTTATGGCGTCCAAACATGAATATCAGCAGAGTTTCTTTGCAGCCTTTGTTGATTTTTGTAAAGTGTTCAACTCAGTTGATCAAGCTGCCTTGTGGGTCATCCTAAGACTTTGCAGGATCCTCACAAGTTTGCTGGATATCATGGCTGGCCGGTAAACTGGTACTGTGAGTGCTGAGCAGAGTGGAGGCAGAACCTCTGCAGTTTTCCCAGTTGATTCTGGGGTTTGTCAGGGCTGTGTTCTTGCTCCTACTCGGTTCAATTCTTGAATGGACAGGGTGTTGGGCAAGGTCATGGGTTCCAGCATCTGTGGGCATCTGTTGGCAAAGAAAGATTCATGGATCTTGACTTTGCTGACAATGCTGTGATCTTTGCACAGTCAATGGATGCTCTGATTGGGGCGCTCGAGAGACAGAGTTAGAAGTCTGAGTGACTGAGCTTGTAAGTGTCCTGGATAAAAATGAAGATCCAGGCCCTTAATGACCTCTTAGCACAGTGTGTCTGTCTCTGGAGAGAGTGTCAACCTTGTTGAGAGGTTTACTTACCTTGGCAGTGACATTCGTGTCTAGTCACTGTTTCTGTGAAGTCACTAGATGAATTGGGAGAGTGTGGGAGGATCATAAGGTCACTGGAAATGGGTGCGTGGCGCTCCCAATACCTATGCCAAAGGTTGAAGGTCCAAGTCTTTAGAGTCCTGGTTCTTCCTGTTTTGCTGTATGGTTGCGAGAAATGGATGCTATCCAGTGGCCGGAAATGAACAGTGGACTCCTTTGGTACTATTTCTCTTCGGAGATTCCTTGGGTACTGCTGGTTTGACTTTGTGACAGCCAATGGCATGCTACCAAACGGAGCCAATATTTTTGAAGTGTTAACAGATATAGAGAGTGCAGCCACAATCTCAGGCCTTTTTGCATTCTGTCATAGTATGTAAAACACAAGACATCAGACAGACAAGACTTTCTTTATTTGTAAGATCCAAAGTCACTGTTTTCCTTATTTCTTGTCCCTGCATTTATATTGTTGACAGCTCTCATGCAAACAGAGTCCACCCCAACAACTAAAGACAAAGGAAATTGTGGACTAGTTGGACATGTCACATAATGAAACTGACTGCATGGGAGAGTGCCTCCGATAATATAAATGAAAGCTATGACTGAAAATCTCTGGAAACATTACATAATGTGACATGGCTTTTAATTAGACTGTCTATCTCATACACAGGGAAGAAACGTGCGATGCCTAATATCACTTCATTCTCCTTGTGTACATGTATTCATGTCGAGTACCCACATTGGTGCGGTGGATGTGGAAGAAGCATTAGAAGTGACTACTTTGACTGTCAGGTCTGAGTGATACTGCCAACACAAGGATGTGGAATTTGCCCATTTACATGTGATGTCCATTTTCTGGAAGCTGCCACATCTCACTTCCTTTCCATTTCTCAGCTCCTTCGTGGACTGAGTGTGAAGTGGATGCCTGGCTCTTTATCTGTGATCGAATCACACTCTTTCATTTTCCTGTAATTACAGCCTGCTGCTCTCTACCACTTTCCTATGAGCATGCCCAAAGCTGTCCTTGCCTGCAGTTGCTTATCTCCTTTTCCTGCATGCGACACGTGAAAAGGTCGTCAGCGAACACCACACTGTGTTCGGGAAGCAGCCAGCTTGAGATTTCCATGGGGCCATTGATTACTCTTTAATAATGCCGCGATGCCTGCCGGTAGAGAAATTGGCATCTGGCAGTGACGACAATTAATGTCTGCTGAATAAAACGTCTTCCATTACTTTGCTTTGTAACAAATGCATTTACAGCGCTGGCAGATGCTTTACACAAATTCATTATCAGGCGATTGTGGGGGAAAGCGCCTTCCTCCAAAGCCATTAGTGTAACATCTCAGTTTTCACTGGCTGCTAAATCTTTTGCGCATTAGGCCGCAGGGTAATCACTGGTTTGTTTGTCTAATGTTTTTACAGTAAGTACAACATTTTGCCAAGAAACTAGAGAGTTTTTCTTTGAACACATTGCACATAGTCCTACTATATTTCCATACTACATCAGTCAGCATGTGATTTGCTGCATATTCCTCCTTCACAATCATCTACTTATGTTACGTATGTTGAAAGGAGACCCTTATTCTCAAAGAAAAAATTAATTGAATTAAAAAATAAAATAATTAAAGAAATAAATGGGGGAGGGATGATCATAAGAAGAAAATTTAGAGATGGCAAAAAAACCCTGTTTAGCAGAGCCTTTATTTTTAACCAGTCCATAGTTAATAGAGTGTGGTGGCTGTCTAGCTCACCCTGGCTTTCTTTATCAAGTCTCTACTTACACTCCTGCCCTAATGCACCTCACCTTGACTTTAGACTCTGTGATCACTGATGGGGGGACATGCAGCCTTCAGGTTCAATTCTCTGGCAACTTAATTGCATATGAATGTTCCTTCACACTGCATCCTTGGACTTCAGTTTCATATTAATGCTCCTCATGATGAGGTTCTCATGTTTCTTTTGCGTATTGGTGTTAGTTCACTAGCTATGGGTTCATTTAAATATTAATGCTTATGTCCATTACATCCTCAGTCTTGACCTGAACATTAGGAATCCTGCTCAACACTTTCTAGACCTGCTTTGAGATACGTTTCATTACCTATTGATGCTCCTGTACATCAAGTTCTTACGTTTTATTTACATATGGATGCTCCCCCATCTCAACTATATGTTCATTTACATATCAAAGCTTCTCCACATTATATTTTTATTGATGGTTCCTGACACCACTTTCTTCGACTTTATTTGTCTTCTCCCCAGTACATCCTCAGTACTCCTTTACATATCAGTACATCTCCTCACCACATTCTAGGGATACATTTATATATCGATACTCCATCTTACGATACCCTCAGACTTCATTTACTTATTGATGCTGCTCTCCATTAGGTCAACAAAACTGCTCTGTTGTTTTTCATTGGGGCTTACTCTTGTGGCCGATAGAGGGCACTCCAACCGCCCCAACCCAACACAGACAGATGCAGGAGGCACAAGTCCAAGCACATAGATTTTATTTTTATTTTTCCCTTGTGGGAAACACCTTCCCCATTCCGCACAAGTAATACACAGTTCCAGCGAGCACAACACTCTCTTTCTTTTTTTCCCTTTCTCCTCTACTCTTCCTCAGCAGGCATAGTCTCCCTCCTCCCGACTCTAGAGCACCGTGTATTGTCTGCTGGCCCATTAAATAAGGCACCTGGAAGTACTCCAGGTGCTTGGTGATGGACATCCAGCAGCACTTCCAGGTGTGGCAGAAGTGCTGTGTTCCAGGGCTCAGTGTCTGCTGCAGCACCCCCTAGCTGCGCCCATGAACCCTAACAAGGCTGCATCAAACTTCAACTCCCATGCAGCCCTGCAGGAGTCCGAGGTACCTCTGACATCCAATGTGGCTGCCACCTAGTGTTCCTGGGGTGGTAATCTTCTGGCCACATCTCCTCCCCTGCTCCTTCTTCATCACATTCACAAAACAATGCTACTGTCCTCAACATTCCTTATTGCATACTTGATCTATTCAAAAAGAAAACAAAATGTTTTAAAAAAATAACACTTACTAATATGCTAAATCAGACTTGTCTCTTTCAAAGTTTTCCCCTCCTTTATTTATATAACACTTCCAACAATTTTTCATTTTTGTAGACTGCATCCTGGAGCTCATTTTGTAGAATGTCACATAAAGTGCTATGGTGAATTTTTCTATTGTTTGAAACCTGTAGCCATTTCGGGTGGATTTCAAATTTAGGAACAACAAAAAGTCTGCAGGGGCTATACACCCACGTTTCAGCACCTATTATGACATATCCCAAAAAATTTCAAGTCAGGTGCATGACCTATTCTGAAATGCATGTGTATGGCTGTTGGCATGTTGAAGCTAGTAGGGATTTTAAATAAGAAAAAAACAGATATCATAGTGATTGTCAAAATTGGAAATAGTGAGGATATTAGAAATAAATTTGATCTGACAGTATTAAAAATTGAGGCGTGGTAAAGAATTTAGATTTCGGTTCATGAAAACTAAACTTTGAATCACATATTAAACAGATTACTAAGACTGCATTTTTTTACTTAAGGAATGTTGCAAAAGTTTGACCTTTTATAACACTGCAAGAGACTGAAAAAATAATTCATGCTTTTGTATATAGTCAGCATGAATACTATAATGAAAACCTAACAGGACAACCTAAGACAGACATCAATCGATTGCAGTTAATTCAGAATGCAGCAGCAAAAATCCTAACCAGAAAAAGAAACTGTGGGCATATCTCACAGGTTTTGGCATCCTATACAATTGACTTGAAAATACTAGTAGTGGTGTTTAAAGTCTTAAAGAGCCTTGCTCTTTCTTTATTTTGGAGTACTTGTTTCCCTACACTCCAAGTCATAACCTTAGATCTACTAATAGTGGTCTGCTTATAATTCTAAGAGCCCAGCTTAAAAGAAGTGTTGAGGCGGTTTGGGTTTGCTGGTATGCATCAAAACTTTACCAACAGAGATATGCCAGGCTAATACTGTGTACTGCCAGATTTTGTTTGAACAATTATTGCACACTTTCTTTAAATCCAATAAACTTCATTTCACTTCTCAAATATCATTGTGTGTGTCTCCTATATGATATATTTAACTGACATTTTTTATCATAACAACCAGCGATTTATACAGGAAAATAATGACTATTAACAAGGTTGCCCAAACTTTTGCATCCCACTGTATGGATAGTAGTACTATGTCAGGTGGGTTCTGTCAAAATTTAATTGAATTTGATTGATGAGGTTAAGCCCCGCCCCTTTTTAATTGATGAATTGATGAAATATACGGTTTACAATGGATTCTATTAAACAAAATCTGGACTTTCCTTCGTCCATTCAAAGGTGTTGTTTTTAAACACCGGACAACGGCCATTACACGGGTGTCCGGTTAAAATGATGGGCAAGCATCTGTTATTACAGATTACCGGGCACATTTAAAAAAATACAGCTTTTTTGGGTATATAAATAAGTGTTCAGACCGGTCCATTACTCAGCAGGCCGTTAATACTGAAGAGGAAACCAAATCTCGTCGGAAACATCAAGGATCACGATATGGCATATTTTTGATTATTATATGCGCCAAACAAGTATGTTTTTAGAAAACGGATGGATGAACCGTTATATTTTATCCTTACTATGAATAATTTCCAAGTTTATTCTCAAGTGCGTGCGTGCGCGCATGAGCGCGCTCGTGTGTGCATATAATATAAGATGCAGCATTTATATCCATCTATCTGCGTGTACGACGATTAATGTACAAATTCATAGGACTAAAGCAAACAATATTAGCTTTTTCATACCGAAACGGGCTTTACAATCAAGTAGTTTTTGTCTCGGCGTCAGAAAATTCAAACAGAACCTCTTCTCTGAGAATATTCAGGCATGGTTTAAAAGCGCAGGGAGGTTGTGTATCAGCTCTGGCGTAATAAGCGGTTGGTATTCTGAACTACGTACAGAAGGGTCCCGTTTGTGAAATTCGTAGGCCTACTCTTTCGAATCGGGCTTACTGTAGCAGGGGAATCTCTGCCCCGGGGTCTGCATGTTTGTAATAGTCTGGGATATCGAAATATTTTAACTTTATAAACTCTCATTTGTTACAACCGGTTGGAGACAGCCTCCAATGATGAACGGGATCTAGGAACATATATCAAAGCGAATGCTTAATAGACATAAGGCAACTGTGTTTTCATGCATTTCGCTAAATGAAAAGTAATTATTTTAATACGGAATAGTAGCCCCCCAAAGGCCGGGTGATTTTAGACGTGTCAGTAATATAATTAAGTTACTGTATTTTTCATGATGGGTGGCTTAAAATGGGGGTTATTGGATAGAACAAGGAATTGTTTTAGATCGATTTAAATACAAATTATAAATATATTAATTCATATAGCATTTAGACGTCTCAAACGTGATTTAAAAGGGATCTGTTGCATCTTATCTAACTGTGTGATTTTTAAAGGGCTTATATGGAACTAGTTATCTTGTGTTTTGCACGTTATCATGAAAACCTTTAGTTTTTCCCAAGACGGATGGATCTATAAAAGTTAACTGTGTGCCCACCGCATGGGGATAGTAGAAGGGGGGCTTACGCTCAGCTGTTGACAAGCATGCCCGCGCCTGGACTGAATCAGCGCGGAGCTGTCAGGGGAGTAGGGGTAATGGGTTTTCAAAGCACAGCACTGTGTTAAGGCAGTTGTGCTTCACAGCGTCAGTAGGGTCTGACTAAACCCGTGTCAGCGCTCCGAGCATATGGCTTAGCAGCGCTCCAGGGGCATACAGGTTGCAGCTTACAGCTACGTATCTGTTCGGGGCCGCGTAGAGCTTTGGGACTGACCAGCTCGCAGGCATGCGCAGGGGCTGCTAAAAGCCAGTTGCACAGAGGTGTCCTGACATGTCCTGTCTGTGAGTTGGATGTCAGTTGTTGTTCTGTGAAAGGATTTTCACTGAGATGGGAAGGAAAGGCTGTTTTGGCTTAGATAAAATACAAGGGTTTTACTAATGATACAGCAACGATTAGATAGATATTTTAAAAATAATAGTTACATAGATACAAGGATTCTTACCCAAAGCAATATTGGCAGGAACGGCGACAAGTTAGATCAGTCCGGCCGGAGCATGTGTGTGTGTATGTCCTCGGAAGAAGGGGGCCAGCCAACAGGTGGGGCTGTCTGGGTATGGATAGGAACATGCCTGAACTTGTAAAGGTTCCGGTTGCAACTTGCCTGAACTTGTCTTAGGAAGGGGGGGGGTGGGAAGTGGTTGGGGTGATGGGTTCAAGGGGGCAGGGCTTAGGCAGACCTTGGGCATGTCTGGACTTGCCCTAGTGAGATGGGGCAGAACAAGTGGCCAAGCAGGGGGTGGGGGTTCAAGGGGTGGGGGCATCAATCAATTACCCTTGACAGAAGGTAGGAACGAACAGGTGGTTGGGGGCGGGGGCAAGGAGGGGGCAAACAGGTGGCTGAACAGGTGGTTGGGGGAGGGGACTTCCGGAAAGGTCATCAAAGTTCAACAAAACAACAGATGGTTGTGAGGGTGGGACTTCTGGTCATCAATTACAGAGGGGTGGGGCTTAATCTCATCAATCAAATTCAATTAAATTTTGACAGAACCCACTTGACATAGTACTACTATGGATTAATTATTAAGTAATTAGCAGATGAATGAACAAATTATTTTTTTTTATGTATTCATTTTTATTCTTATCTAATTGCATTTCTTTCTTTTTTCTTGTAACTTTCTCTTTGACATTTTGTAAAGTACTTTGAGCTACATTGTTTGTTTGAAAATGTGCTCTGTAAATAAACGTTTGTTTTTTTTTTGTAGGAATTTTAAAAGTCAAAGTTACCTCTACACATCACCGCGATCACAAGTCTGCTGTGTTTGCTCGTTGGTGGATTATTTAAGAAGTTTAGTTTCATTTTTGACAGACTTCTTACTACATATCAGTGCTCCTCACTTTTATCAGGCTTGTGTTTATTATTGACTTTTTTTGGCCTCCTTGACCTCTTGCTTGCTCTTATTGACTTATGGTTTTGCTACTTTGGCTCGAGGTTTAATTTCTGGCAAGGACTTTGTCTGCTCTTTTATTTAGCCCTGCCTCTCCTGATCCTATCCTATCCTCTGCAGGACAACCCCATCTTTTTCCAAGCAAGCAAGGCATGATATTTTCTGCCCAGTATTTTGCAAGGCAGCACCCATCTAGAGTATCAGTCTTTATTTACGTGTTGGTGTTTCCTCTGTCAAATTCTTGGCATCTTTGTACTTATGAATGTTCCTTAACCACTACATCCACAGTTTTAATTTACACAAAAACTAAGTTTCAGTATGAGGCAGTGATACTCACTGGTTCCTTTCGGTGGAAAGCAGTGGCATGCTGTGTGTTGATTAATACATGCAAGTAAGAATTTCACTGTACTCTGAACAAGTGAAAATATTGACCCTGTGAACATATGAACATAGACGTTTCTCACCAGCATGTCCTCACATTTAGTTACATTTTAATGCTTCTTCTCAACAGATACTTGCTGTCAATTTGTATATACATGTTCATCTTCAACACCTCCTAAGGCCTAATTTACATATAGATGCTTCTGGCCAACACATCCTCATGGTCAATTTACATACCGTTGCTCCTACCAAACACATCCTTAGGCTTAATTTACATATTGATGCTCCGCCTCAACACATCCTTGGTGTCAAATTATATATTGATGCTCTTCCAAACACATCCTAAGTGTTATGTAAACTTTTTTTATATTTATGTTTTTGTGTTATTTTATGTGATGATTCTATTTGAGGTTTATGTTTCATTTTGATTTTGTTTTTTTAATTCACATATCAATTTTCTTTGTTTACTTGACACAGGATTGAAGTGCAATGGTGACCATGTTTAGCACACTAATGACATCACGAGGCTAATGCTATAAATTCACAATGGTCACAACATATGCTAACCCTTGGTGATCAATGTGAAAGAAATTAAATTGGAAATATATTAAAGAAAGAAATTTGTCCGCAGCCAGGATCTTTTTGCATCAGGAACCAGGCAGGAGTAACCTTGTTCAATGCGTCTTTCTCTTCATGAAGACTGGGCACCCTTTCACAACAATCTGCTAAGGGATGGTTCCCCGAGCAGAAGCTGCCACAGAAAGGACACAGAGCAAAGAAAGACAGACACATTTATAGACAGTTTAATTTGCATAGCAGTGATGAATTAATGCTCACACAACATCTGACATTTACTCTAATTGGTTCATCAAATTAACCACCCAAATACGTTTCCAAAATAAAAGTCATTCCACTACATTCTTGTGTTTTTTCAATACTTTATACATAAGTCACTGAGGAACAAGAGGGCTGTTGGACTTATATGTTTGAGAGGGAGGAAGAGGCAGGTCATCCACAGGAAGTGGCGTAATCTAAGGGGTGGTCTGCTGTCAAAAAAGGGAAGTGCAATTCTTATTTGCTCTTGCAAGGAAGGAGAAAAAATGGCATTAGTGCAAATGACTAGTCCCGTGTGCCATCATTTCAACAGTAACCAGGCCCTGTTGCTGCCCCCGATGTGTTAGTGTGTGACAATATATACAGTATATCTACTCTCTATATATAAAATCCTAAACCTAAAAGTGCAATGGTGACGTTTTTATGTCAGGTTTTCTGTCACACTTTAAATGTGGGCTTATTTTGAAACCTACATATATATCTTTGGAATCATTCTTTTCAGTATTAATCAAACTTTAATTTGTTGTTGTTTTTAAATTATAAACTAAAAAATATCAAGAACTCACAACACCTCTGACGGGACTTCGTGCCAAAAGATTTAACCACACCTGGGGCCGGAAATAAAAGACAAAGAGTAGGACAGCTGCTGTACAGGCTTTTAAATGTTCGAAGTGCTACGCGAGATGCAGATCACAGGTCACAGCATCAGCAGCAGCAACAACCAGCAGCTGATCGAGCAAAGAAAACTATTTGTTTCCCATTGTATCACCTCTTAAGAGGGGGTTTCAGAGGAGCGATCACGTCTCCTTGTGGTGCGTTCAGCCCCGCTCTTCACAATGCAACTGACAGAGACATGAAATGGCTGGCGAGCAAAGCGAGCAGGGGGGGGGAACCCCTAGTATATATATATATATATATATATACACACCACTTATATTTAAATTCAACTCTTATTCTTTTATGGTGTTTTCTGTGTACATGACCTTACTGGGTTCATAACAGTAAGCCACTTTTGAAACCGCCCAGAACCTTCTTGATCATTATTTTTAATTTGTCCTGATATGCTTGTATCTGATATTTATTAATCTTTTAGGCTACTTCTTAGATAGATGCTATGTTTTTAATATGAAAATCATACCAAAACACTTCCTACACAGTAACAACAATTTACCCCTAAATGACTATATGACCCTTAAATTTAATTTTTCTTCCACAACACACAATGTGCAAAAAATATCAAAGTTTAATTAGCTTCTTTTTTGAGTAGACCATAATTCTAGATCTTTGCTCCTATATTGGTTTTGTTTTGTTTTTTGACTACTGATTAGCATCTCGTACTTCTGGTCCTGGTTGCTGGATTATATTTTTGGATTTCCAAGTTTTGACCTTTTGCCTTGCTTGACTTTGTCTCTATTATTGTTAGCAATAACTTGGTCAACAATTAAATTGTCACATTAAACTTTGGACACTTCCCGTGTCACGGTTTACTTGGGTCAATTTACATATTTATGCCTCTCCCCTGTAAATCCTTTTGGTCAATTTACATGTTGATGGTCCTCCTCAACACGCCCCCAGTTTAATGTATATATTTATGCTCCTCCCCAACACATCCTTGGGGTCAATTTACATATTAATGCTCCCTCCCACATGCTCAGTAAAAAGCAAGCAGAAAAAAAGCTTTAAGTCAGACGAACCAAGCAGGTGCATACCTTAAATGCTGCCAAGTGATGATGTTTAAGCAAAACAATTAAATCAAAATTAGCCTTGAGTTACACTCAGATTAAGGCGAGGGTATTGCTGATCTTGATTGGTGATGCTAATTAAACTGTGCTTTTCTTCTGTAGCGCATCTGTTCAGCTGGGCTGAGCACACGATGAGAATAAGGCAGTGCTCGTGTCTCATGTGCTGCATAGAGAAGGCATCAGAATGGGTTATGTGATTTCAGGAATGCTGAAATTTTTCTTTTACTCATTGTTCTGAGCATAGTTTGCTGGCTCTTAACAATTTGAATAAAACAAAGACTTAGCAAAGTAAGAGTATTTTTTAATACAGAGGAACACATATTTATTTTATCAAGCAATATTAAAATTAATTAACTTTATAAGCTGACTACTGATCATTCAGGACCTTAAAATCAACAAGAAAAATAAAACAGTGCTTATAATCAAAAGTTACTAACTTTGTAAATATAAGGAGCTGTATTGATATATAATGTCCTTAATGTCATAATGGGTATATCAGGAGGTCATTTAAAATAATATTAACATTACATTGACAAATTTAAATATTAAAAAAAACAACTTGCACGTGCAGAAAATGAGAAGATAAACCAAATAATGAGCTACCTGTAGAGTGCTATCAGTACAGACAGCCACGAGTTACAGTGGCCAGTTTAAAAACTTTATGGCTGCCTGTTTGTTTTAGGTCAAGTAGTTTTCATAACACATTATTCCAATGCAAGGTTAAGGTAGGTTGGAGTTGGTCCTGGCTTAAGTGGGCACCAGATGGCAGGAACCATGAATGGAACACCAATCCATCACAGGAAACACTCTCACATATGCAATTACATTCACTTTCAAGATGCCAAAGCAAAACTTCATGTCTTCTTATAAAACAAGCAGGAGGCCCAAAAAGGCAACAAAACCTGCACATATCATTTGTTCATATTTCACAAAGACAACCTTGCCTAGGATTTAAAGTCCCCAATGTGGTGAGGCTTCAGCATCACTATATGCTGCTCCACTGCCTTTGTGTTGGTAACTGGATGTTCAGAATACAACAAAAAAACAAAATTTACAAATATCATTTGCATCATTTTTTATGCATGTACTTCATAACATAACATAATTGTTACATCTATTGTTATTCATAAAGACTAGTGGCCCTTACATCATGAAGAACTTTGAGAGGCTGATCCTGGACTGTATGAGACCGCTTGTGAACTTGGACCCACTGCAGTTTGACTATTAGATAAAGTTTGGAAGTGGAAGGTACAATCATCTGCTCCCCAAGGCGATTTTCTGATCTGGACAAAACCAACAGCTCTGTGAGGATTATGTTTTTTGATCTGTCCAGTGCCTTTAATGCCATCCTACCATCCCTATTAAGGTGTAAACTCAGAGATATGTAGATGGGTGACCCCATGGTGTCCTGGACAATGGCCTCTCTGGCAGACAGGCCGCAGTTTGTGAGGTCCAAGGACTGAGTCTCTGGTCTAACTGGGAGTAACAGTGGATCACCACAGTGGACAGTCCTATCTTCTTTTCATCCTTACCTTGTACACCTCAGACTGCAAATATAACACCAGGTCATGTCACTTGCAGAAATTCTTCAGTGCATCTGCACTAATGGATTGTATTGACAATGAGGGTGAGACAGAGTATAGGAGTCTATTTTACCAAGAAAGCCCTCATATTGTGTATAATCCTAAATACTGTAGGTGTGCATTCTCTTTTTCAGGAAAGGTAGTACACTAGCCTCCCAGAAGATTCCTTTTTTGTTAGAAAACAAATAAAAATGCCTCTATACTGTACCTTAGATCAGTGGTAGCCAACTCCAGTCCTGGAGGATTACCGTGACTGCAGATTTTCATTCTAATCCTTTTCTTAATGAGTGGCCGGTTTTTGCTGCTAATTAACTTCTTTTGAACTAATTTTAATTGATTTGTTCTTGAAGACTCAGACCCCTTAATTGTTTCTTTTTCCTTAATTAGCAGCCAAACAATAATGAGATACAAAATGAGCCAAAACAACTGGTGCCCATTATACAGTATCTGAAAATAAAGAAAGATGAAGGTCTTAGGTATTTGCTCAAGTCACCAAAACAATAATTGTCCTCTTAGAAAGAGACCACAAGAGCAGCAACAAGCCACAAAATTAAAGAACTGGTTTAATTAAACAACAAGAATCGGCACCTCATTAAGCAGCTGGTTGGAGTGAAATTCGTTGGAGTTTGAGGCCCTGACATAGTTGGTCTTCTGGTGGCTTACTCACTTCACATTTCATTTCTGTTTGGGAGCCATTTAAGGACTGAAATGAATCAATTCAGAGGAACGATGAAGAAATTCTGGGGAACACTTCAATTAAAATGAATTCACAAGAAGTTAATTAGCAGCACAAACAGCACACTCTTTAAAAAAAGGGTTAGAGTGAAAACCTGCAGCCATGGTGGTCCTCCAGGACTGGAGTTGGTGACCCCTGCCTTAGATTATTAACCTTGTTTTACATATACACCCCATAATACTCATCACTGGGAACCTCAGCAATGATAAGCTACATGCCTCTGGGACTACAGCTTCAACCAGTTACACCACTGACGGGGCTGAACAAGAACGTCTCCCTTTTTCCTTGCAGGACCAGATTAGACAGGAAACACCCCTAACCCCTCGGTAATTGCTAGCATCAATAAACAAAAGATAGTTTAAGTGACATTATATATTTACAGTATGTACCGTGAAATCAAATACCAAACATTAGGAATTAAAAAGTTTAAAACATACAACCTGAACAATTTACATCAAAGTCCACCCAGCTTCACATCAGGTGGTCTGCCTTGAGCAGCTGCAGAGTTTCAGTCTTTTCTTAAGCCAGTGGATACGACCATGTACATGACAGTCTTTTCTTCTTAACCTAGATAAGGCGTTCCTTTAAAGTGCAAGCCATCGTGCTGTCCTTTTCCTCTTAATACTTGTATCTGTTGGGGCACATTTTCACTTTTTAAGAGAAAGGCTCATGAAATGCTATTTCTTCATGTCCCAGCAGCATGATGTTTCTTTTTGTCTTCAACACGATCTCTCTTACATGTCCAAGACTGTCTCTCTCATGTCTCCAAACAACTGTGTTATTGGGTGCACTCAAAATGTTTTCTTTATATAAAGCCCCAAATGATTTAATCCTTTGGGAAAAGTACTAGCCAAAAGTCTAAAAGCTGCATCAGCTGAACTTGGATAACAGATAATCAGACAACTGCTAATTTGTTAATAACCTTGTTACTTGTTAGTGAGGCCACTTTGATCATTGACATGCTGTTAATTAAAATATCACATCAACTAAAAAAAGTCTAAAGAACTTATTTTATTCCTTCTTACCAGCGCACACACAATAGTTATTTTATCTGTACAACCTAATAGTCATGGTAATACTGTATATTACAATTTGCTTTGAGTCTCCTATCAGCCCTCTTGACCATTCTTCTTCTTCTTCTTCTTCTTCTTCTTCTTCATCCTTTCCCACTTCTATGTGGGTTTGATGAGCTTGATCAACCTTCTCCAAACATCTCGGTCCAGCACCTCCTTACCAGTCAAGGCCTTTTCCTTCTGATCTTCTGTGACTTTATGAACTCACCTTGACTTTAGCCTCCCTCACTTTCTCTTTCCCTGTACTTCCATTCCCATTAGTCTTTTGCCCACATACTTATTGTTGCCCCTCATCACATGACAATACCACTTCAACCTACATACCTGTACTTTCCCAGATATTTCTCCCACTGTTGTACCTCTGATTGTCTGATTACTTATTGTGTAATTTTTTTGTAACTCCACACATCCGTCTCAACTTTATCATTTCTGCCACATTTAACCTGTGCTCCCTTTACTGCCCATGTCTCTCAACTAGTCTTACCATTGGCTTAAAAACCTTACCTTTAACTTTCTCCTTACTTCTTTGATTACACAATGCTCCTTAAACCTTGTTCCATCCACACTATACTCTATGTGTTATCTCTGCATTTAGTTTTCCATCTGGCTACCTCTGATCCTAGATATTTAAATTTACACTCTCTTTTCAATAGTTTTCACTGCAGGCTAACTTCTGAATCCTGATCATCATTAAACCTCATATATACTGACTTCTTCTTATTTAACTTTAATTCTCTGTCCTTCTCCATCCTTCCAGCTTTCTCTACACATTCTCTTTTCCAGTTCTACACAAACGTCATTAGCAAAAAGTGTGCACCAAGGGGATTGGTCCTTTATTTCATGACTCATCTCATCCATAATTAGATCAAAGAGGTAAGGACTTAAAGACGGTCCCTAGTGCAGACCAACTGTAACTAGGATCTTGTCTGTTACTCCAGCAGTGTTTGAAACTCGAGTCCCTCTCCCTCTAACATATCCGCAACAATTCTCACATACTTCTTTGGTTCTCTTTTCTCTCTTAGGCATTAGACCTCTTGATGTGGTACTCTATTATAAGCCTTCTCCAAATCAATTAGCACCATATGCAATTCTTTCTGTTTTTCTCTATGCTTCTCTATGTCTCAATGCAACGACTGCATCAGTTGTTCCTCTCCAAAAAACAAACTGCTCTCCCCTCTGGTGTTCTTTTTACTATGCTTTCTATCTGTAACCCTTTTTCAAATTTTCATGGTGTTTAACATTAGCTTTATCCCTCTATAGTTTCCACAATCCTGAATATTGCCCTTCTTCTTATAAATGAGTACAATCACACTGTTCCTCCACTCCTTTGGTATTCTCTCCTGTCCATAGATCTTCTGCATTAGATTCTACAAGACATCTGCTCCCTCTTCTACTAAGCTCTTAGACACTTCTGCTGGTATTTCATCCAGTCCTGTTGACTATTCATTAATAAGTAAATATGTATACTGATTGAACTTTATTAACTTTATATAAAGATTGTAATGACTATGCTGCACTGAAGAGCCTCTACATTGATCAACGTTCTGGGAGTGGTCTAGTAATACAAAGAAACAACAAGCAATGGCGGAGCAGGTTCTCTTTTATTAGGAGACATTGATCCTTCAGTGTGGGTAGTGACATCCTTTACATGTTCTACAATTCTAGTGATAACCAGTGTGATTTTCAACAGCAAGATTATACCATCATAATGTTTCACTGCAACTGCTTTTTTATCTTTAGCCAAGTCAGAAGATATTTTTTCTTTTTTCTAATTCTTTGTGTGTATTTGACTGGGTTGTTGTTGTTATTTATACTGCAGTATTTTTAAGCTTCCATAAAAAGCTAAATTTCCCATTTGGGACAAATGAAGTATCTATCTATCTATCTATCTATCTATCTATCTATCTATCTATCTATCTATCTATCTATCTATATAGATTTTTTAACATTTAATGCATATGTGTACTGCACAAAAAATTAATAGGAACAGCATCAAGTCAATGAACCTTCTGGGCTATTGATCTGGTCAGTTAAGTAGCAGAGGGGGTTGTTAATTTTTCAGTTTCAGCTGCTTTGGTGTTAATGAAGTTAACAACAGATACAGTAGAGGAGCAACGATAAGATGACCCCCAAAACAGGAATGGTTTAACAGGTGGAGGCCACCAACATTTTTCCTTCCTCCTCTGTTTTTCACTAGTTTGCATTTGGCTACATTCAGTGTCACTACCGGTAGCATGAGGCGATACCTGGACCCTACAGAGATTGCACAGGTAGTCCAACTTCTCCAGGTTGGCACATCAATACATGCCATTGCCCCAAGGTTTGCTGTGTCTCCCAGCACAGTCTCAAGGGCATGGAGGAGATTCCAGCAGACAGGAAGTTACTCTAGGAGAGCTGGACAGGGCCGTAGAAGGTCCTTATCCCATCAGCAGGACCAGTATCTGCTCCTTTGGGCAAGGAGGAACAGGATGAGCACTGCCAGAGGCTACAAAATGACCTCCAACAGACTATTAGTGTGAATGTCTCTGACCAAACAATTAGAAACAGGCTTCATGAGGGTGTCCTGAGGGCCCAATGTCCTCTAGTGGGCCCTGTGCTCACTGCCCGGCACCGTGGAGCTCGATTGGCATTTTCCATAGAATACCAGAATTGAGAGATCCACCACTGGTGCCTTGTGCTTTTTACATATGAGAGCAGGTTCACTCTGAGCGCATGTGACAGACCTGAAATGGTCTCGAGAACCCATGGAGAATGTTATGCTGCCTGTAACATCGTTCAGCATGACTGGTTTGGTGGTGGGTCAGTGATGGTCTGGGGAGGCATATCGATGGAGGGATGCACAGACCTCTACAGGCGAGACAACGGCACCTTGACTGACATTAGGTATCGGGATGAAATCCTTCGACCCATTGTCAGATACTATGCTGGTGCAGAGGATCCTGGGTTCCTCCTGGTACACGACAATACCTAGCCTCATGTGGCGAGAGTATGCAGGCAGTTCCTGGAGAATGATGGAATTGATATCATTGACTGGCTCCCACGCTCACTCACATGACCTAAATTCAATAGAACACCTCTGGGACAGTATGTTTAGGTTCATCCGACACTGTCAGGTTGCACCTCAGACTGTCCAGGAGTTCAGTGATGCCCCGGTCCAGATCTGGGAGGAGATCCCTCAGGACACCATCTGTCGTCTCATTAGGAGCATACCCCCCCGACATTGTTAGGCATGCATACAAGCACGTGGGGTCCATACAAACTACTGAGTACGATTTGGAGTTGCTGCAATGAAATTTCTGAAAAATTGACTAGCCTGCCGCATCATTTTTTTACTTTGATTTTTGGGGTGTCTTTGAATTCAGGGCTCTGTAGGTTGATAATTTTCATTTCTATCAAACGATGTGGCATCCTTTCGTTTCTAACACATTACCCAGTACATATCAGTATAGATATCCAGCAGGATTTTTTTCCCATTGAGATCTGATGTTGTTTTCAAAGTGTTCCTTTAATTTTTTTAGCAATTTATCCTCTTTAATAAAACCCCTGTGTGCGTCCAGGTGTCCGTGTGTGTGGGTTTTCTGGTGAAGTGCGCATGTGCGGGACCACACGGCACGTGTTCAGTCTCTTCCTGTGCATTCCCTGTGTGTGCAGAGGGAGAGAGACACACACAGGTGCGTGCGTGCGAGAGACAGACAGACACGTAGGCCCGGCCGAGAGACAGACACGCACGCAGGCAGGTAGGCAGGCAAGCCCACGCAAGAGACAGACACACACGCACGCACGAGAGACAGGCACGCACGCACACACACACACGCACTCAGGCAGGCACACGCAAGAGACAGTCATGCACGCACGAGAGACAGACATGCACGCAGGCCCATACGAAAGACACACTCACACACACACACAGGCAGGCCCACATGGGGGACAGACACGCACACACGCGCACATGCACGCATGCACACATGTGCATGCCTGCGACAGAGACAGACACGCACGTCCGCACGCACACACAAATACACACACACACACACAGGCCCACGACAGAGACAGACACAGACACACACACACACAGGCAGGCCCACATGGGGGACAGACACACACACACACAGACCCGCGACAGAGACAGACACACACACACAGGTGCATGCATGCATTGTTGCAATGTTACTTTTCTTGGTTGTTTATTAGATTACGGATTTTTCAAATGTTCATTTTTTTTCCTGTGCTTAAAACTCATTAAAAAAGGTGTTTTTAGCGAGCGAGTCGTAAGGCTATAGCGCGAACTCTTGCAGTGTTTTTTCTGTTGTTCAAGGTTTTCTTAGTGTTATTCAATGTTTTTACATTTAGTTTACTATTACGCTGTGCATTCAATGGTATAGTTAAGTATATTTGTGCTTAAAATCTTAATAAAATATATATTTACATACAGTTCATACGGTCTGGAATGGATTAATTGTATTTACATACAATCCTATGGGGGAAATTACTTCGGTTCCACCGAGGTTCCACTGTATTACTGTCTTACAAAATTACAGGCATTTTACGGAAATACAAACCAGTATTACTGAGAGAGAAAATTAAAGGCACACAATACAGTGACGCATATTACAGCCACATACAAGGTCCCTTGCCATTTAATATAGACTGTTCCTACTAATGTTTATGCACTACTGTTCTAGCGCCATTATTATAACGGGCTTAATGTCTAGTATAATCATAATTTACTACATAAATTTTGCCTGAACATAATAAATCCGATAATCTAATTATTTCTATATAAAGGAGTGTGTGCTCTGCATCTGGGGTTAGTTTCTGTCATCTGCCTAATGCTGCCAGGGTAAGCTTCATCCCTTGCAATTTGTTAGAAAATGGAGCGATGGATGGATGGATGGAACTCATAATTGACAGAAAGAAATTACACTGCAATTAAAGGCATAATCTATAAATTGAATGATTTGCTAATACAGAAAATCCTACGTTTAATTTGCTTAACTGCACATGCAGTTAACTCTTTGCACTAGTCATATATTTTTTTTTATTTGAGACCATAGCTGTCGATAAAAAGTGAAATGAAAGACCATTAAGTGGATTGCCAAAGCCAGCTGTGTAAGTCACTGTGCGCCAATCTGACCCCCAGAGTTTTCTGCAGCATGACCTACCTGATTGTCAAGGTGGCTTCTCAATTAAAAACCCCCAAATTATTTATTTTGTGTTTTTTGTCAATTGTGATGGGTAATGTTTTTAGCAACCAACTTGTACAATAATAAATAAACATTCCTGCATAGAGGACGATTTGTTCATACAGGATATCACATTTATTATTCTGTGGTATGGACTGTTAAAATAAAAGGAAAATAAAAAGAAGGCATTGACAGACCCTAAAGTAAAATGAAAATGTGATGATTTTACAATGGTGACTGAAGCTGTTTGTTATATGACTAGTAGCAACAGTAAAAACTGTAATTGTGAGCTTGGAATTCAGAGAACAGGACCTCAATAAATCAGAGAAGTTGGTGAAGTCAGTGAATTCCTAAAGGAGGTATTTTGAATTCAGAGTAGAGATCTGCAGAAGTGAGGCTGTTACTTTGATCAGTAGTTCACCTTGTAACACTGCCGTGTCTGAAAGCTTTTATTGGAACTGTACTCTTTATTAAGCAATGACCTCATTAGAATATTAAATTGACTAATTAAGAACTCTCTTCCCATTGTCAAGTCGCTATTCATTAACGGAAGTTAAAGAAAACTTGCAGATGCTGCAGTTCTCTAGGAGTCAATCTTACAAAAGCACATTTTAGGTAAAGTTTAATTATGCTGACCTGGACAATTCAGTCGAGCAGATAGTCTATTGTTTCAAATAATTCACAAAGGAAAGTATAGAAACCTGTGTAATTGGGACTGACTCGCCTATGGTTGACATTCACTTTTTCATCCAAAACATATCTTACCGTATTAAAATTAATTCAGTTTAATCCTACCATTTAATTAAGATATAAGTTCACAAATAAAGTTGGCTTTCAGTTGGAGACAGCATTAGATTAAAATGTAGTTTTAGCTGCTAAGGATCTCTCCTAATTGGATGACATAACTGTATAATTAATGAAATATGAAGATGGTAATGACTATGCTGCAATCAAGTACAGCTAAGACGATTAACTAATTATTAAAATACACAAGGCCTATAATTATACAGTCATTTATAGTTTTCAAACAAAAATGTACAGTAGATAATCACAGAGACTCTTACAGTAAATATTTCCATCTGGGGGCTGCAAGGGCATCTCTAACTGTGGTTTCCTGCCAGCTTCCTACTGCACAGCACCTCCGCTCCTGCAGTGCATCTGTGTTTAATGGTGTTGGCAGAAGATCTCTGCTGCTAAAATTGCAAACTTGGCTATACAGACCACCAGATCATTAAAACTGAAAGGACGCGAGGCTCCAAAAAATCTCACCGGCCTGCAGGTGAAAAAGAGTGAGCCAGACAAAAGGGGAGGATTAAAGAGAGGTTGTCATGTTCAAGTTTATTGTCATGCATAAATACTACATATTCTACATCATACAATCAGGGGACCATGCCTTTGGGGGCTCCAATATTCCCCCTTACCGTCCCCAGTTCAGGTCCAGAAATGCATGTCCTTTTTCTCCCATTGTACATTCATTTTATTTGTGATCACCAGGGCACCAATCTTCAAGGGGGCACCTCCTGCTTCAGCAAGAATCTAAAAGATGGATGTCTTTTTGGGCATTTGCAACCAACACTGCCTAGAGGCACAATGTACCCTTGAGCCAACCCTGGATGTAATGTCATTGTTACTTGTATGTCTATTCAGAGATTTAACAATAATACACTTCCAACAAAAGTACAATACATATATATTTGTTTGTAATGGTAAATATTTAACAATTGGTTGATGCAATATTAATTTTATGAACTTTCTTAAATAATTCTAATTTTAATCAAGCGCATATTCTTGAGTAGATATAATTGTCTTTTATACACAAAACATTCATACTTTTGTAGCTGTGGCTGTGAGTATATCAACATTTAAAAAAAAAATGAAAATTTTCCCCTCTAGGAATCACATGGAAAAAGAACATTTTGGTATGATCTTATTCAAAGTCCTGTCTACCGTAACTACCGTATATACTTTGGGGCTTGATTTTACTGTGTCATTTCCGGCATTTTAAAATGTCGGTCGTATAAGTCGAATGAGGAAAACTCAGACTATTGGTCCAAGAGATTATGATATGCTAACACCCACCTGAGAGAGTAAACACGGAGCACACTGCCTTTTTTGTATATGTATTGTGCCTACATGACCACACTGTAATACCCAAACTATTCCGAAGTGACACTTGCACTGTTTAGTGTTTTTTGTATCTCACCCCGATCATACACCTTTATCGTACAAGCAACCCTTATCTACGATTGAGTGCTCGATCAAAAGAAAATATGAGGCTGGTTTGAAATTAAAAGTCATTGAAGTAGTGAAAGAAATTGGTAACTGCACTGCTGCAACAAAACTCGATGTGTCTGAGAAACTGAAGTGAGATTGGAGGAAACAAGATGTAATAAAAAAAAATCTAAGTGTCGTATTTTGAAAGGGCGTATAAGTCGGGGTCTGATTTTATGATCGATTTTTCGGGTTTCAAGACCCAAGTATATACGATATGTATGGAAATTTATTTTAGATTTCTTGTGTTTATTACATTCACTCCCAACAGTGTGTATGAGAAACATCTTTCTTATATGTCAGCTGTTTCAGTGCAAAATGCAATGAAACAATGAGGTTTAATTTATCTGCTTCTGCGCTTACTTGTTTACTGGCCAGTCAATCAAGAATATACCTTACTAGAAACATAAAAAGCTAAATTTAAGAGTAAGCAGAGCCATACCACCTGCATTTCAGACAATCCGCTTGAAGCTAAGCATTTTGGGCCTGGTCAGTGTATTTTGATAGGAAACCAGCTAGGAAAAGCTTGGACTGCTGCTGGTAGAGGTGTTTGTAAGGCCATCAAGGGGTGCTTACCTTTTGGTCTGTATGTGAATATCAATGCTCCAGTGAAGTGACAGGACAATGTGCTGTAAAAACTGGTGCTGTTCTTCTGATGAGACATAAAACTGAGGTCCTGACTCCCTGAAGTCATAAGCGATACCTAGGTATCTTTCGAAAACAGTAGGGTTCATCTGGCTGTCCCGGCTAAACTGCCAACCATGGCTTGTTCATTCTGGCTGCCTAATCAATGTCTTTTACTGGTCAACTATCTCTTTCACACCTTCACCACCTAATAGCTCATGTGTGTTGAGTGCACTGGCAAAAAAAATGGCTGTCATTGCATCAGCCATGTGGATGTTGTACACTGGTGGTGGTTGAAGTGTCCCCCACTGTCTATTTCAAGTACTTTGAGTAAGTTAGAAAAGCACTATCTAAATGTAATTAATTAATTTTAATACTAAACATTTAGTTGTGGTACATGTATATCTCTGAATTCCTTTTTGCATTTTTAGTATGTATTATTTACTGTATGATTGCTATATCCCATTATTGAATTGTTGTGGGTACCATTGAAGCTTCAAGGATACAACTGTTATGTTTCAGCCAGGGCTCCCCCATGGTTCTGGTTTAAGTAGATTCCTGTTCTATGTCTTTCTTTTTTCGTTTGTAAATCTTTTATTTATGTTAATGTTACTTTTGTTAATTATTACTGTTATTTTTGCTTTTGACATTTGTAAGACGTTGTTATGTACCATGTGTTTTGGGAGCAGTTCCCAAGAGGTGCGGCCCTCTGCTCATCACTGCAGGGTACTGTCTTCAGTCCTAAAAAGGAAGAGAGTATCCCGCAGTACACTAAAGTTCATTCAAATTCACTTGGGAGTTTGGTTTTGTGATTTTTCTTGTGCTTTTCTGGTTTATTGCCTTTAAGACCTTTTTGCTCTGTTTTCTGTTCTTGACTATGGTCTGAATTTTGTCTTAAGACTTTGTTCGCCTTGGATTGCCTTTGCCTTCTCAGGCATTTTTTGTTATTACAGGGCATTTTTGTTAAGAATAAATCTTTTAATTTCTAAAGACTTTGCTTTTGTTATTAGCTGGGGTTTGACGGTTCCCCCTCTAGTGGGTATTTTCACTGCTATTTCGAGACTTTGTCTGCTTTCCTTCAAGGTCCATGTCATTTTGGGGATTCTGAACAACAACTTCCTGGGCTCAGATTGTGTGCCTCCACACTGACTAGGAAGCAAGCCAGGATCCCCAGTGGTGCACCCAGTAGAGGCACGCTTGACTCATTCAAGTCCTGAATTTCACCTGCTGGATTCAGAGGAAGCAGGCCATCAAGGTGGGAAACTGGCCAGAAAACTATAAGTCCCAAAGTACTTTAACAAATGCCCTGTCAGGGAGAGGGCAACTGTAAACCTCTGGCTGTAAAACAAAGGGCAGATGAAGACTCTTTATAAAAATTAAAGATTTACTTTCAAAATGCTCTTTTAAAAAATCATGAGTATCTGCCCTGTGCTGTACTTTGGAATTCCCATTTTTTTAGATTAGCCACATTTCTAAACAGTTCCGTGCAATTCAGAAGACCTGCGGCTTTGTTGCTCTCTATCTACGCTGCAGTTTCTGACATTCTAATTTCAGATCTTGAATGTTCTCAATAAACCAGGGAGAGTTTCTACATGCTTTAATAACTTTTGTTTTGGTAGGAGCCACTGTATCTTTTAAAGTCACATCATTTGTTGTAAGCTGATCAAATGTGTAAATATTTTGATGCGGTTACAATCTAGATATTGCACTGTTCTTGTTTTAATCTAAAAGTGTAATGTAAGGGCAGAACCAAGTCACATTATTAAGTGATTAAGTAGTGATCAGAAATAACTTCATTTAAAGGTGTATTATTTTAATTTTGAGTCTCAACTCTGTAAGTAATAATTAGATCTGAGTTTCTGGCTATGATCTGTGTGTTCATGACTGTGATTTGGGCATTTGACAATCTGGCAAAATTCCACCAAGTTTAACAAATAAGTAAACCAAATTCAGTCATGAACACACAAAATTATTCCAAGGCACGTTTGCGACCAGAATCTCTGGATTTGTGAAGAAATGTATTACCATTTCGTGACGCTTCATCTAAGGGAATAGTGTCAGATTTACTAAGCCAGGTTTCAGTGAGAAGACACAAATTAGATTCTGTACTTAAAATTATTTACCAAGGCAGCTTAATTTCCAATTTAGCAAATATTTACAGTACTAAGCAGCATTTTAAACTGCAAGAATATTTCTCTACTGGTGTTATACTTTTTGTTTTAGTTTGAATTAAATTAATGATACAGGTACCTCTGATTTTAATTCTTGGTCTAATTATACTCAAGTGATTTAGATTTCTCTTCAATACTAAATTTATAAGAGGCCCCACTACAGGGATTCTGGGTAACATCTACAGTATAGTAACGAGTGGGATTAACAACAGCCTGCTGTCCTGTCTCAGCAGGAAAACTGATAACTAATTTCTTAAGTTAAGCAAAAGGTAAAATAAAACAGCGTCCAAAACCCAGTTGAGAGGCAAAATCATAATCGAAATTCAGGCAATAAGTCAAAAACTGGAAAAGACAAGAAAATAAATCACAAGAGAATACAATAAAGGTTTAGAAGGATTTATCCTTCTAAATTAAATTGAATAAATCTTGGTTTGACTGCTCACTTATTATGTCATCTGCTGATTAATTTGTGGTCCCCAACAATAAATTGCAAAATGGTTTCCATAATAGGAAAAGGCTATAAGACCCCAAAAAGTTTGCCTTGATAATGATACCTGTAAATAAAGATTACAAGGCTTCAGGCTGGATTGCACTCTCATCAGTCAGCTCGGCAGTTTTCCTGCCAGTTTCTGGGATCAAACAAAAAGTTAAGTCCAGTTAAGATGAAGGCCATCTATCTTCAAAAATCCAAGCCTTTCCCAAAAATAGTTCCAACTATTCACAAACGTTTAGCTTGTTTTTGCACACCAGGTTTCTAAAGAGCAGTGAAGGGAATGCAATTTGCTATAAAACACATCCCCACTGTATAATCTATACCTCATAGAAACTACAACATTTGTGGTATAGGACACAACATGTCCCTTAAATTGACATGTAAGTGAGCGTTTTACTAAGATATATGCCTCTGTTCACATTTGATTAAACTATCACAGTCTTCTAAGCCTCAAGCTTTGCTCAATGACCTTCTTTTTTTTAACATTTTAAACTTTTGCAAGCCCCTAGGTGTGTTACTTTACCTGATTACATTTTGCTGTACACCTATATCAACCATGGATTAGTCAATCGTGTTTCTTAGCCTCCAGCTTCTCCTGAGCAGGATATTTTACACAGTGATTAAACTTACACAAACCAAGCACAAATCCCCAACTCTCCCCACCCCAGAGTCTGCTCTGGATGGATATATGCTACGTGTTGATTTCTAAAATTAACTGGATGTCCATGTGCTTCTAGTATGGCTCACCCATATCCTATTAATGCAAACATTTAATGAAAAGACAACCTCTCAAACGAACACACAAATCAGACAAAGCACGTTTTTCTCTTTAGCACAAATAAAAAGAGAGGTTAATCCATCCATCCATCCATTATGCAACCCACTATATCCTAACTACAGGGTCACGGGGTCTGCTGGAGCTAATCCCAGCCAACACAGGCTGCAAGGCAGGAAACAAACCCCAGGCAGGGGGCCAGCCCACCACAGAGAAGTTAATGAATACATTTAAATTCTCCAAAATTTGTGAATAAATTAAATTGCAATCATCAACATACAGTTTAGATAAATAATTAATTTAATACCATAGTTATATCAAGCAAAGTTTACATTCAACAGTCACAATACTAATGATGCCAGTCAGTGAATCTGGGCACATTTAACTCTTCACTTGGCTGGATGTGTCTGAGCTTGGCAGTTGGAGCTTTGGAGCTGTGATATCATCTCAAGTTAAAAATTAATGCACAGTCTATATTATGGCTGATTGTTTCAATGGTACTATGATTAGAATTCATGCCTCATAATTCCAGACATTCAGGTACAAAGCTCTGCACCATCATTACGCAGCTTGCACATAATGATGTTTTGACAAGGATTTCTCCACAACCCCAAAGACATGCATACTTTTGACAGAATGAGCCACAGTATCACAGACTACTGTACATCAAGTTTTGTGTGGATAACACAGTTCACACTAAGACAGTGCACTTTTTTCCCAACAGCAAGCTGTGGATCACAAAAGACTTGCAAGCCTTACTTGAATTTGAAGAACAGAGCCTTCTGGTCAGAAGATAAAGATAAAATCAAGAGGGTGTGGTCAAAACTGAAAAAGCAGATCCATGATGAGAAAACCCACCACATAGGCAAACTTAAGCCCAAGTTACAACAAAGCAACATGAAAGAAATGTGGATGTTGACTATCACTGGCTACAAGCAGGCTTTAAAAAATGCAGAGGAAGGGAGGAAGAACAGAGCTAATGAGTTGAACAAGTTCTTCAACAGGTTTGACTCATTCTTGCAAGTACAGCGCTCCCCCAACACTGATAGTCTCTGTACGTGGAGGCTGAGGAGGTTCTGGAATCTCAACTGCCATGTGCACCCTGCACAACCTTCACCTACAATGACATCATCAGTGGGGTCTTTAGTCCCCCTCCACTCCCTGGACTTTGTTTCTCTGATGATTAAGTGAGGAGAGAGTTGGGGAAAGTGCATAAAAAAGGCTTCAGGGCCAGATGAAATTAGCCCCATAGTGCTGAAAACATGGGCCGGAGACCTCTGCAGGGTCTGTCAGCACCTGTTGTTCCTTTCCTTGAATTTTCAGAAAGTTCCCTGTGTGGTTCTATTGCCAAAGAAAGGACATTCCGGTGATCCCAAGGACTTCAGACCAGTTACTCTTACTTCACACATCATGAAGACCTTTGAGAGGCTGGTCCTAAAACAGCTATGACCCCTGGCTTGAGAACATATGGATCCTCTGCAGTTTGCCACTCAGACACAAAGGCAAACAAATTGGCAGTAGAGTTGTAAAATGAACCAAATTAAAATTCAAATATTCATAATGTGATGAATACAGGACATTCAGCCAAACAAGCTCACCAGTCCTATTTCCTATATTCTACAAAATATATCAAGTCATGATTGGAAGCAACCTTTATTCCACTTGATCTACATGTGCCAGAGAACCTGTTCCCACTTGAACAAAGCTGGTACCACAGTCAGGATAATGTCCTTTGACTTTTCCAGTGGTTTTAACAACATTCTGCCTCATCTGGTAAAAAATCTCAAGGCTTTGAATCTTGATGCCCTCACAATCTCCCAGATCATGGACTACCTGACCAAAAGAGACCAGTTGTACTGTTGTATACATCTGAGGGGCAGTGGGTCAGAAATGGTGGTGTGTAAGACTGGAAAACCTCAGGGAACTATCCAGTCTCCCTTCCTGTTCACCCTCTACAACACACTTCCAGCACAATACCAGAGCTTGCCACCTACAGAAATTTTCAGATGACTCATCTATCATAAGCTGCATTAATGATGGAGATGAGTCAGAGTACAGAAAGGTTGTGGAGGTCTTTTTTCTTGTGTTTCAAGGACAACAACCTGCAACTCAACATCATCAAGACAAAAGAGCTGGTGATTGACTTCCAACATGCCAAGAAGCCTCTGAGATCAGTCACCATTTAGGGGGAGGATGTGGATGTGGTGCAGAGCTACAAGTATCTGTGAGTTCACATGAACAGCAAACTGGACTGGTCAGACAACATTGGCTCTTTAGAAGAAGGGTCAGAGCAGACTGTACTTGCTAAGGAGACTCAGGTCTTTTGATGTGTGCAGCAACCTGCTGGAAATGTTCTACCAGTCTACCAGTAGCGAGTGTGCTATTCTACACTGTGGTTTCCTGGGGATGCAACCTCTTTTAGAGCACTTAGCCATAGGTTCATTTCACCACAGTGTGCTAAGAAGTGCCTGTGGAGGTCTTTTGTGCCCACTGCTATCGGGCAATTCAATGCTTCCATTCCAACCAATGTACTTGCTAAGTTTATTTATTTATTTATTTATCGATTGATTGATTGATGGATTATATTATCTGACCTGTGAGTCTTTATCCATTGTTTTATATATTTCTGCTGTTATATACATCTGAATTTCCCCATGAGATTAATGAAGTTTATCTAATGTAATCCATTATGTTAATTAATCTTTACCAGAAAAATGATCTCCCGTCAACTCAGTATGTTTTAGTTTTTTGCACCTAATATTAATCACGTTTGAACTTGTGTTAGGTTTCATTTAAAGTAAGTTATTGTGAAATATGCACTTGCAGATGAAAAGAAAAAATAAAGCCACTGTAGTAATACTGGGCAGGGCCTCCTTTTGCTCTCAAAACAGCTCCAATTCTTCATGGCATGGCTTCCACAAGATGTTGAAAACATTCTTTTGAGATACTGGTATGTGTTGACATGTTTACATCATGAAATTTCTACAGATTTATCAACTATACATTCATGATGTAAATCTCCTGTTCTTTAACATCCCAAAGATGTTTTACTGGATTCATATCCATTGATAGGGAAGGCCACCAAGTTCATAACACCAGTTAGAGACAACGCAATGTGTTGTTATATGAAAGTGATCATTAGAAGATGGATAAATTGTGGCCATAAAAGAATGCATATGATCAGCAACAATTTTCAAATAGGCTATGGCATTCAAGCAATGACTGATTGGTATAAATAGGCCCAAAATGTGCCAAGAAGGTATTCCCGACATCATCACACCACCACCAGCCTGGACTGTTGCCAGAAGGCAGATTGGGTGCATGGATTCATGCTGTCTGTACTAAATGCTAGCCCTAACATCTGTATGCTATAGCAGAAATTGACATTCATCAGACCAGACTATGCTTTTCCAGTCTTCCGCTATCCAGTTTTGGTAAATCTGTGCTTGCTGCTGCACCAGCTTTCTGTTCTTGGCTGACAGAAGCATAGCTTGATGTGGTCTTCCGCTGTTCTAGCTCCTCTCCCTCAAGGTTTAATGTGTTGTGCATTTTGAGATGCTTTTCTGCTCAACACAGTTATACAGAATGGTTATGTGAGTCACCATTACCTTTCTGTCAACTCAAACCAGTCTGGCCATTCTCCTCCAGCCTCTCGCATTAAAATGTATTCCTGTCCACAGAAGATATTTTTGATTTTTCACACCATTCTGAGTAAACTCTAGGGACTAGGGCCTCCTTAATATGTATATAGTTATGACAAACCACTTAATGGCTGTTTTGCATTTTATTATTTTAGCACACTGTGTAGCTCCTAGACAAGACTGATTCAAAAATTAAAGTAGTAATAAATTAGATTTACCTTACTTCTGACTCTATAGTTTCTGGAAATGGAGACATCCTCATGCCTTCTACAGTACGACTTCTAAGCAAAATTTTCCAAAATGTAAAGTTGCTGTTGCTTCATTGACACTGATCTGGGTGTAAGCTATTATGCTTCTCCTGAAGTGTACAATGGCATTGTGTGGTATTGTGCAGGAACAATCGAGTATTAGAACAATCTAGACGAGAATAGGCCATTCAGACCAACAAAGGTTGCCATCCCTATCCACTTAATTATTTTAAAATAACATTGTCTTGTTTTGAAAGTCCCTAAAGTTTTACTGTCTACCACACTACTTGCTAGCTAATTCCAAGTGTCTGTGGTTCTCTGTGTAAAGAAAAACTTCCTAATGTTTGTGGGAAATTTACCCTTAAAAAGTTTCCAACTGTGTCGCCATTTTCTTTTGTTGAATTCATTTTAAAATAACAGTCATGATCCACTGTACTAATTCCCTTCTTTTGCTTAAACTGAAAAAGCTCAGCTCACTTAATCTTTCCTCATACCTGTAATTCATCCCCAATATTGCTGGAATCAGCCTAGTTGCTCTTCTATGGACCTTTTCTAGTGCTGCTATGTTCTTTTTGTAACCCAAAGACCCATATTGTACACAGTACCCCAGATGAGGCCTCACCAGTGCATTATAAGGCTTGAGCATAACCTCTTTGGACTTGTACTCTATGTACACATTGTGCAATATAAAGTAACATTCTGTTAGCCTTCTTATAGGCTTCTGAACACTGTTTGACAACTGATAGTGTTGAGTCCACTGCAACTTCTAAATCCTTCTTATAAGGTATACTTTCGATTTTCAGACCTCCAATTGTGTATTCAAACATAACATTTTTTTACTTCCTACATGTAATATTTTACATTCAATGACATTAAATTACATCTGCCACAAATCTGTCCAAGCCTGTAGACTGTCCAATTCCCTTTATAATGATTCAATGGATTCTAGATTATCTGTTAATCCTCCCAGCTAGATATCATCTGCAAACCAGCTTGTTTCTTATATTCCCATCTGAATCTTTTATATATGTCAAAAATAGCAAAAATATAGTAGAAAATCTGCCCAGTTACCTTTTTTATATAACGGGATAATATTTGTCATTTTCCAGTCCTTCAGAATATTCCCAGTGTGCAGTGACTTCCTAAAAATACACATCAAGGTTTAATATATGTACTCGCTAACCTTCTTAAGAACTTTAGGGTAAATATTACCTGGTCCTGGAGATTTGTTTGATTTCAGCCTGTTTAATCTGAGCAGCACTTTACCCTCTACATTTTCCAAATCACTCTTCTTAGTATTCCCTTTTACCATTGGGAAGGTATCCACATCTTGAAATGTGAAGACCTCAGAAAATATTTGTTGTACTGGCAACCAAAGATATGATGTCCCATGACCGCTATCAGACTGGACAAAGGCAGGACCGTAACAACAGACAGCTTCCTTACAGCGCTTTCACTGGCTAATAGACTGCTGCACTCTGCTTGGCACCATAAAGTACTTCCAACTGCAACTAAAGTCACTTCAGTACACGAGCAAATCACCACGTTGCCATTTAGATTTGGCAGTGCCAGGATGATATAATCATATTTAAGGCACTGTGCATCAAGTTCATCACTTTTGAGGTTTAGTATGTTAGTCACATCAATACATACTATAATAATGGCTCAGTGATATAAGTCATTATGTATTGTTTGGAAAGTCGTGTTCACACTTTTATAGTCTCGTTTTGTGCGTATGCAAGTTTTATAAATCTGAAACTTGTGTACACGCAGAATGAGGTTCCGAAATGTGTGTTCACAACTTTCCATGCAATAGTTGGGATTTACCAAAGAAAACTTTGAACGTACATACAGGTAAAATTCTGTTATAACGAATATCTTCACAATCAAAAAATTTTCATTACAACAAAGTATTTTTATGGTCCCAACAGTTTCCCCATATGACGCGAGTCTATAGAAATCTCTTTACTACAAAGTACATTCAGCAGATACTTTCATTACAATGAAGTGCACAAAAGACCTTGAAATGTCTGAATGAATCATCTAGTTCTGTGGCTGCAGCTCAGTTGTGCACAATGATCCTCAAACATCCATCCATCCATTTTCCAACCCGCTTTATCCAAACACAGGGTCACAGGGGTCTTCTGGAGCCAATCCCAGCCAACACAGGGCACAAGGCAGGAACCAATCCTGGGCAGGGTGCCAACCCACCGCAGGATCCTCAAACAGAAACACTGTAATTTTTTTTTCTTTCATCGAACTTTCCTCATCTGTTTTTTTTTTACCCTTTTTGTTTCCTGCGGTTTTCAGTGATATCTTTTGCTTATTGCTCATCAACATTTAAAAAACATCCATTGAAATTTAACTCATTGTCACCCTCCTATAGAAACGGCAGACATGAAAAACAATAACAGTTCATATTAGAAAAAATATTTATTTGGCATATACATATTTTCACGCTTGAATTCAAATAGTTTTATCAATGAGACCCCAGGTGACTATTCCTCTGTTGTGGATATTTTGAGGCCTACATTCTTTTCATTCTTCCTAATATACAGTACAGCTTTCCAGGTAAAATACACATTCATAGTGTTGAAAGTGGGCGGCACGGTGGCGCAGTGGTGGCGCTGCTGCCTCGCAGTTGGGAGACCCAGGTTCGCTTCCCGGGTCCTCCCTGCGTGGAGTTTGCATGTTCTCCCCGTGTCTGCGTGGGTTTCCTCCGGGCGCTCCGGTTTCCTCCCACAATCCAAAGACGTGCAGGTTAGGTGGATTGGCGATTCTAAATTGGCCCTAGTGTGTGCTTGGTGTGTGGGTGTGTTTGTGTGTGTCCTGCGGTGGGTTGGCACCCTGCCCAGGATTGGTTCCTGCCTTGTGCCCTGTGTTGGCTGGGATTGGCTCCAGCAGACCCCCGTGACCCTGTATTCGGATTCAGCGGGTTAGGAACTGGATGGATGGATAGTGTTGAAAGTTAACAGATGATGTTTAAAATAAGTTTTTCTAAGGGATTTTTCAAACGCATGCTTAATAAAATAAGTTTATTCATCAGGTTGGATAGAAGTTAATATACTGAAGGCAGATTAAGAGTAAAATTAATAGATTCAATTAGTGCTTTCAATAAGTACAAGTTCTGATTGCTTACACAGGTATTATGTTATAGTGATACACTTTAGTAACCTTAAAATATTAATGTGCATGAACAGTTAAACTATGTTTAATACACACTATAAATAAGCATTTTCAATTTGATCAACAAAAACAAATACTGACAATTCAAAAGTTCAGTCTAATTGAGGTACAGCATGTTAAAAATGGAGGAGAGGATAACAAAAACTCCAGTTAACAGCATTCCTGGAGAAAGTAAACCAACAGTCAGTGGTAACAGTCAAAGTCTGGCAAAGCTGCTAAGCTGATGACCTAGGCTAACTGATCAAACTTATACCTTAATGTACAAATATGTTATAATAATTAATGATATTGTGTATGTTTTAGGGAATTCAACTGTAATCAGTAATTGGAATCTTAACATGTCAAGGTGTTCAAGGGCATCAAGCCAGAGAGATACTGAATGCCACCCAAACTGAAGGGGCCTGGCAAAGCTTGGAACTGAGTCTGAGGCTGTCCAGATGTGAGTGCAACTGAACGCTCCTCATTCACACACACATTAATGTCTGTTTTCTTGTGAAAAAGCACACAGGTACATCAGGGACATTCTCCGCAAATTGTGTGTCAATTGTTATCTTAGCAGCTTTGGCATCTCCAGTAATTTCTGAGTCATAAATTCTTATTTATACTTCAATTTTGAGAAGTCAGTATGCATTTATGGTGACTCGCTGCAGAGTTTTAGCTCATGTAGGGCATTTAAATAGAGGTGTATGCTTTAGTATGAGAGTAACAAAGCATAAAAGCGACTTTGCTGCAGAAAGAGAAATCCAGACAGTGCCTCACATAATTTGTGTCATATCATTATTATTAGGAAAACTGCCGTAATAGTCTAGTTGATATGAACTCACATTTATAGTAGGAGGTTGGGAACATTATTGATATCCCCTAATGTGCATACTTCAGACATACAGGAAAAATTAGAGGGAATTACACCTATTGTAATGGATGCTGTTAAAATAGGTCCTGGATCCCATGACCATGGCCAGGATTAAACTGGTTCAGTGATGGGATGGATTGAATACAATGACTGGGCCAGCATTCAAACCCGTTTTCACAGTAAATGAGCACTAAATGCTCTCTTGACTCTTGTACTTTTATGAAGCTTTTCTTAATACGTTATGCATTTTGTTGTCATCCATCCATCTATTATCCAACCCACTGTATCCTAACTACAGGGTCACGGGGGTCTGCTGGAGATGCAGGGCGCACACACACCCACACCCACACACACACACCAACCACACACTAGGGACAATTTAGGATCGCCAATGGACCTAATCTGCAGCTTATTTAAATTAGATATATTTATAGGGTGGCAAGTGGCCCATTGGTAAGTGCTGCAGCTTCACAGAAAACTGTGTTTGAATGCGGGCCTAGTCATTGTATTCAACCCACCACCCTGCATCACTGAACCAGTTTAATCCTGGCCACGGTCATGGAGGACAGAACTTATTTTGGTAGCATCTGTTGCAAGGCAGGAAATACTTTAGCAGTATAAAATAAATGAATAATAACACTGAAATTGCTGAACATCATGGAAAAATCACTCATAGAAAGAGCATGTATTTGAAAAAGGCAGTCTTTAGCAATGCACTCTCACTGCTTTGAAATCCTGAGTTTAAATCCTACTTCATAGCATTCCTAGTTTATAGGTTTATAGCGTCTTTATTGTCATGCATACTGAGTACAGAGAAACTGTGACCTGCATGTGCTAACCAAAATGCAACACATCAGCACTCTTTTTCTGGTTACCAGAAAACAGAACTCATTTCTCTTTACCAATGCCAATTAAAACCAACAAGGCATCAAAGCAACTGTATAAAATATAGCTTAAAACATAAGTTTGAAAAAAGAATTCTATCATTGTAGAATGAACATTGTCTAATTAATTACACAATAAAGCAGCAGAGACAGAATGAAACCTTTTCGTATGGAGTTTGCGTGTCTTTCCTTTGAGTTTTCTTTAAAGTCCCCACCATAGGTGATATACTGTAAATTAACTGGTACCTCTCAATTGGCTTAGCATTAGTAAGAGTGGGCATCCCACAATGAACTGGTGCCCTATTAAGAGTTGGTTCCTCCCCCCGTGAATGCTGCTGGTATGGGCTTACAGCACCCTTCAGCCCAGACTGGATTAAGTGGGAATGATGACAGATGGATGGATGTTTTTCTCTTTTTCTGGCCCAGACTACACTCAACCTTAACACAAGATGAAATTTCTTCAGAACATGAATGACTGCTTGTTTAAGAGACTGCTTTACATTAACGCCAAAATATGAAATTTAAGAAGATATTATGCTCTATTTATGCACCAAGTAAAATAGCATTTTACATAAATTGACTGCATTTCTGTCTGTTCTTAATGCAATTCTCCACTCCGTTGTAAAATGTTTCCCTCTATGATTGTCAGAGAAGGTACAGAGAGCTGTTGCTGAATTCCCCTTTTTACATTTTGTTAGTGGCAGCCCATTGTGATGTATCACTAGAAACTGGGAAGACTCACCTGAGCCCTCACCTCCAAGATTAAAATTTCCTTCATCACTCCAGTTTTGGCTGAATGAGTGTGCTTCAGTTTTTTATATATATATATATATATATATATATATATATATATATATATATATATATATATATATATATATATATATATACTCGTATGTATATATAAACTGCTCAAAAAAATTAAAGGAACACTTTGAAAACACATCAGAGCTCAATGGGAAAAAGAAATCCTCCTGGATATCTATACTGATATAGACTGGGTAATGTGTTAGGAACGAAAGGATGCCACATCGTTTGATGGAAATGAAAATGATCAACCTACAGAGCCCTGAATTCAAAGACGCCCCAAAAATCAGAGTGAAAAATTATGTGGCAGGCTAGTCCATTTTGCCAAAATTTAATTGCAGCAACTCAAAATTGTACGCAGCACTTTGTATGGCCCCTGTGTTCTTGTATACATGCCTGACAACATCGGTGCATGCTTCTAATGAGATGACAGATGGTGTTGTGGGGGATCTCCTCCCAGATCTAGACCAGGGCATCACTGAGCTCCTGGACAGTCTGAGCTGCAACCTGGTGGCATTGGATGGACCAAAACATAATGTCCCAGAGGTGTTCTATTGGATTTAGGTCAGGAAAGTGTGGTGGCCAGTCATTGGTATCAATTCCTTCATCCTCCAGGAACTGCCTGCATACTCTCACCACATGAGGCCAGGAATTGTCGCGCACCAGGATCCACTGTACCAGCATAGGGTCTGACAGTGGGTCCAAGGATTTCATCCTGATACCTAATGGCAGCCAAGGTGCCTTTGTCAAGCCTTTAGCGGTCTGTGTGACCCTCCATGGATATGCCTCCCCAGACAATCATTAACCCACCACCAAACTGCTCATGCTGAATGATGTTACAGGCAGCATAATGTTCTCCATGGCTTCTCCAGACCCTTTCACTTCTGTCACGTGTTCAGGGTGAACCTGCTCTCATCTGTAAAAAGCACAGGGCACCAGTGGTGCATCTGCCAATTCTGGTATTCTATGGCGAATGCCAATCGAGCTGCATGCTGCTGGGCAGTGAGCTCAGGGCCCATTAGAGGACATGGGGCCCTTGGGTCACCCTCATGAAGTCTTTCTGGTTGTTTGGTCAGAGACATTCACACCAGTGGCCTGCTGGAGGTCATTTTGTAGGGCTCTGGCAGTGCTCATCCTGTTCCTCCTTGCCCAAAGGAGCAGATACTGGTCCTGCTGATGGGTTATGGACCTTCTATGACCCTCTCCAGCTCTCCTAGAGTAACTGCTTGTCTCCTAGAATCTCCTCCATGCCCTTGAGACTGTGCAGGGAGACACAGCAAACCTTCTGGCAATGACACGTATTGATGTGCCATCCTGGAGAAGTTGGACTACCTGTGCAACCTCTGTAGGGTCCAGATATCGCCTCATGCTACCAGTAGTGACACTGACTGTAGCCAAATGCAAAACTAGTGAAGAAACAGTCAGAAAAGATGAGGAGGGAAAAATGTCAGTGGCCTCCACCTGTTAAACCATTCCTGTTTTGGGGGTCATCTCATTGTTGCCCCTCTAGTGCATCTGTTGTTAATTTCATTAACACCACAGCAGCTGAAACTGATTAACAACCCCCTCTGCTACTTAACTGACCAGATTAATATCCCATAAGTTTCATTGACTTTATGCTATACTCTGATTAAAAAGTGTTCCTTTAATTCTTTTGAGCAGTATATATATATATATAAAAATATAGTGCACACTATATTCAGGGGGAGCAGCCCTGGACAGTGCAATACCTCCCCTTGGACGCTAGATGGCCGCCCCCCTGGGTTGAAGCAGTGCCTCAGTTTCCCACAGGGCTCCATGGTAATTGGAGTTAGGTACAGCCCTGTTGGGTCCTGCAAGTTCCACCGGGGGTGCTGTGTTTGGGACTCTTAAACCCCTGTGGGCATCATGTTCATCACAACCGGAAGTGCAGCTGGAACTCGGTGATCAAGCACCTGGAGCACTTCCAGGTGAACTATAAAAGGAGCCGGCGACCACCACTCAGTGGCCGGAGTCGGGTGGAGGAAGACAAGGATGCCTGGAAGGAGTGGTGGTGCCAAAAGAAGAATGTGTTTGGTATTTGTATGTGTGCTTGGGACTGTGTATTGCCTTGGGATATATATATATATATAGGGACTAGGGAAACAAGACATTATCTTCACATGAAGATCACGGAAGACACTTAAAAGACCCGTGAGACGAATGAGATTGACCACGGAGCATCTCTCGGGGACCTTAAACATGAAACTTTGTGCCAAGAGATTGACCCAGGACCATCTCGTGGGGATGTGGAACATGAGATTCTTGCAAGACACGCCTAGTTACCAATATCAAATAAGACCATAGGCAGCAAAACACTCAGTTGTGTAAAGGTTTTGAGCACACACAGATCCAGGGCTCTCAGCGCAAAGTATATAAGGACAATACGTTATAGATGAAACGTCGACGACTAAGCAAAGAAGAAAGAGCAGCACGAAGAAAAGAGACGCAAAAGCGTTGGAGAGAAAAAAAATGCAAAAAAGCAAAAGAATAATCTAGGTGCAAATTCAGAAAATAAGGAAAGTAGTAATCAGCCCGGAACAAGTGGAATTGAAAAAAAAGCACATCCAATCGGACTCAGAATTAAAAGACAAAGAGTAAAAGACAAAGTAGAATTTAATAAAGACGTTCAAAAACATTGGAGCTATACACATGCAGAGAAAGTTAGAAAGTATAAAAAAAAAAGAAATTAAAGATCGCAGTAGTGCAAACAAACAGAAATTATTTCTCGAAAAAAGGGAAAATAATCACCACGGACCAGGTGTCATTGAAAAAAAAGCAGGACAAAGTGAGGTCGGAAATAAAAGACAAAGAGTACAAAAAAAAGTAAAACGTCATAAAGATGTTAAAAAACAAGGGGGCCAAACACATGCAGAGCAGGTTAGAGATAATGAAAACAGTGAAATTCAAAACACTCAAAAAAAAACGTAGGCGCAAAACACATGCAGAGCAAAATACAGAATATGAAAGCAGAAAAAAACGAAAGTGTCAAAAAAAAAAAAGAAAGTAAATATTGCATTATCGCAAACAAAGAGAAATTATTACTCTGGGAAATAACGAAAAGGAATAGAGATCGAATATATGTTCAAAGGTGATATGTCAGAAGGATGTAAATATAGTAAGGCTTTAAAGTTTAAGTCAGAGAATTTCAAAAGCGGGGTTTACCTCACATGCATTTATTGGTAAAAAAATGTTAAAAATTATCAACTGCTGAAGATGTAGATTGTTTTGTCTGTGCTGACATTCCAAACAGAGAAACCTATCCTGAATTATGGTACAAAGTCATTAAACACATGTCTCACTGACCTCATTTAAAAGATTCAGCATGTTGGGACTCGAAAGATTCCAAATATTGTTTTTAATGAAGATCTGAAATAAAAGTGAAACTAATGAAATAGCAACAATTCAAAGAAAAAAAAATCTTAAAAATGTGTATCTGGAAAACCAAACCCGGAGGTTACCGAGCGAAGCAAGCAGGAGGCGAAGCCCCCTAGTGTGTATACAGTATATATACAGTATGTATATATCACAGTGCACTGTCTGTGTACTGTGGAATATGGCCAGCCATTCATCCCGGCCAATACCCCCAGGCCGCCAGGTGGAGCCCTCCCTGCAGTATGGAGGTGCCCCGAATGCCAGCAGGGAATTATGGACATTGGAGTTTTCCTTTATAGCCCTGCTGGATACCACAGGGGCTGCTAGAAGGCGCTGCAGGGAGGAACAGTTTTTATTTACCCTACGCCTTGGAAGTACGTCCGAGTAGTCATATGGACAAGGGGAATGACATGCTTCCAGGGTGAAGAAAAGGACTTTTGATCTGACCCGGAAGTAATAGGAGATCACATGGACTGGGGATTGGAACACTTCCGGGTCAGGGAGGATAAAAGGATTGTGAGAGCTCCCAGACGGCGAGCTGAGCTGGGTGGAAGGGTGGCAAAGCATCTGGGAGTGGAGGATTGTTTATTGTATTGTGTATTTTGGAGTATTTAATGAGTATTGTGGAGAGGAGAGTGCTTTGTGCACTGTGTAGTATAAATAAAGTCTACTTTAGGACTTTTATCTGGTGTCTGGTGTCTTGGACAAGGGTTCAAGGGAGCGATAGCGCCCCCTATCTTTCACAGTACATTATAGGGTTATATGTTATAGAAGTTCATATGAGAAACTGGGGACCCTCTTCTGCAAGAACTGTTTATAATGCATTGTGAGAAACTAATGCCCATCCAGCTCTCCACACTCTGGATTGCTTTCCCTGTTGTCTTCACTTTACTGGTGATCCTGGTGGATGACCGGCCCTTATCCACCCAATGTCACACCAAAAATAAGAAATTTGTCAGCCAAAGTTTAGATGTGCAGAGGCAGCAAACATAGCCGTAGGCCGCTGCAAAGAATAGTAAGCGAAATATTTTGCCTCCTACTTATATGGTAAGCAGTCTCCCGAAGGTAACATATGATTGAATATTTAGAAAGTGGCTGTTCCTAATAGATTCTACTTTATTTCCATCCATTCTAGAAGTGATAAACTCTCCCAGTAATGTCTCTAAAGCAATTTAATCTGTTTAGTGGGGGGAGTGATTGCTGCACACCAGCGTTAATGTCATAAAGATGCAGGCTGACAGAGTGCTTCTGTCCAATATTTTAGCCAAGAATAAAAACGGCTCCCCGCTTATTTAATTACACGCCACACAATCATATATTCCGTGTAATCACAAAATTCAATTACTCCACCTATGATGAAGATGGTACCTTATTTCTTTGTTTCAAAAAAACTTCATCCTAAAAATTAGTCAAAGGATGTTGGAAATCCAACGCCAACCAAGGCTGCATCAGGAGGACAGGACCTTAGACATTTCAGACATTTTATTAATTTGCTGTCTGAGGGGTAGTATGCTATTTTGATTGGTCTGACAGGATGCCATATCTAATTTTAACCACTTGTCATGCCCTCTAACGCATTTGTGGTCTTGGTTTGGCCAGTTCTTATTTTGAGATCTCATATTGTCTATGATCTCTGATATTTTGGCCTTCTGAGCTGTCACAGGATGTCACTATGTGAAGAGCACTATTTGCTGCCTGAGTTTGGTACTTTCTTTTTTTAATCTTCCTAAAAATGGATATCTATTTGATCTGTGATGTTTAGGAAAATACTTTGTAAAGAAAAAGTGGTCATGAGTCAACAAGAATTCAAGATGGGTGCCCTTTATTACATCAAGCCTGATGGAGGCCACCAAATGCACTGCTCAGTGTTCTGCGATAAGATTGACTTAAATGACAAAGCAATGGTCATAAATACAGTAAGGTTCATGTACATAAAACACAGTCAAGGGGCACTTCAGTTTACAGCAGTCAGAAAACAGAAAAATGGTATGATCTTTAAACACACGGTGATGGATGGCCAGCAGCTCAACCCAGCTGGGACGCCCCGAGAATGAAAGAATGGGGGTAGGCAGCTACTTTTAGACACTGCCTCCCCTAAGATGCTAGATGGCAGCTCACATGGAGTATAGCGGGGCCCTTGATTCCCACAGCGCATCCTGGGACTTGGAGTTCGCTACCTCAGCCCTGTTGGGTGCTGTGGGTGCTGCCACAGGGTGCTATGGAAGCTTCCTTTATAGCCCGGAAGTACTGTCGAGTCATGAGGACGGAAATCCAGAAGTACTTCCAGGCTGAAGAAGAAACTTCAATTCTCCCTCTGACCTGAAAGTGATAGCACATCACGTGGGAGGAAGAACAGAAGCACTTCCAGATCAAGAACTACATAAAGGACTGCTGAAGACCCAGCAAGCGAGCCGGAGTCGGTTGGCAGAGGAGGGAGCTTGTGGGAAAGGAGTGGAGGCGGCAGCAGAAGAGAAGGAGAAGGAGAAAGAAAGATGGGACTGAATCTAAAGGAGGTGATTGTGCACTGTGTTGTGAAAAGGCTGGAGGAGAGAAAATAAAACGCGTGTTTTGGAACTTGTGAGTCTGTGTATCTGTGTGTGGTGACGCCAGTTCTCCACAACACCTATGCATTAACATTATCATCAAGTCCCAAAATACTTAAACAATAATACTTGGCTGACACCTTTAATCTAAGGCAACATACTATTTTTTTGTGAGAATTAAATGTTTACATATCATATTATCATATCTGGCGGCAAGGTGGCGCAGTGGATAGCACTGCTGCCTTGCAGTAAGGAGACCAGGGTTTGCTTCCTGGTCCCTGTGTCTGCGTGGGTTTCCTTTGGTTGCTCCGGTTTCCTCCCACACTCCAAAGACATACAGGTTAGGTGAATTGGTGATCCTAAATTGTCTCTAGTGTGTGCTTGGTGTGTGAGTGTCTGTGTGTGTGCCCTGCAGTGGGCTGGCACCCTGCCCAGGGTTTGTTTCCTGCCTTGTGCCCTGTGCTGGTTGGGATTGGCCCCAGCAGACCCCCGTGACCCTGTAGTTAGGATATAGCGGGTTGGATAATGGATGGATGATCATATCTTTGTATTGATTTGCTGGTAAACAAGCAAGCATAGTCACAAGCATTTTACAAATTTATAAAGAAAGCTTTTCCCTTACATTGGCCTGGGACAACTGATTAATTTTTGGTTCACTGCTGTATTTTATGATTCATTGTGCTAACTAATTTGTGTACTATGAGAGGATACTGCCTTGTCAGGGGTAACAGAATGGGGCACACTATTAAGGTCTTGGTGGGCACTGCTTTATTTGTGACCTGAGTTCTAGTACCCCTTTTTCAGTAATTCTCATGAAGGTTTTCGGGTTATTCTGTGGTTGCTTGTTGCCACCATATTTCTGATCTAGGGCACTGCTGTGTTAGTGGCACAATACTTTTATTGGAGATGTACACTGGTCCAAGGCCGGCAATGCCCTTTTTATTAGTCTGAGAGAGGGGTCACTACTCACTTTGTGTCCTGCAAGCGTTATATAATGAATGGCATTTGGAGACAGTGCTTAATTGGAGACCTCACTCTTGGTTAAGGTCTCACTGGGCACTGCTTCATTTGTGGCCTGGGGAGACCATTGCCCTTTTTGTAGCCTTTGAGATGGTTCTCAGCTCATTTGTGGTCTCCATTGGTGATCTACGGCCACTACTTTTTATGTTTCCTTATTTGTGGACTCAATATTACTCTTGGATTTGTGGTCTTAATGAAGTATTGTCTTATTTGTGGTCCCAAGGACTGTTAACTAAATATGGGTCTTACCTGTGGTTTCAGATCAGTATCTTCTTGGACTGAGGGTGCACTGTCCTTTTAATGGCAACAAGGCTTTTCTGCTTCATTTGAATTCAGTTTCTAATCTGGGTTTCTGAGTAGGCTCCTGCTATTTCTAATATTGGTGTCTCAAGGTCACTTTCTTTTTTGTTGTTTGGAACACCTGAATTATCTTTGGTCTCAGGGGTATTTAGCTTTAATTGTGGCCTCAGAGGGTCTTATTTGTAATATCACGGAATTCCTGTTGTAATGTTGGTCTTGAACAGGCCTGTGAAGACTAATGGAGTGTGTCATCGACCAAGAAGAATGCACAAGTCCTAATGAAATGCTGGGGTGCCCACTGGGTCACCATGTCTACTGAAATAATGAGCTCAACCAAAAATAACTGGTATTAGCATAAAATAGAATGGCAATAAGGCTCTGAAAAGCAGTCAGGCTTCAGGTTTTTGCTTCATTTGTTGGGTTGCTCGTACCCAAATGAGACACTTCAAAGGAGAGCCCCACTTATAATCGTTGGATTGGAAGGGGCAGAGTCAACTACCCTGATTAGGTATCTTCTCTTAGATTTGTGTAGAAAAAGAGACAAGACAATCAGTGACTGCACCCACTCATGTCTCAGGGTGGTAGTGCTTACCTCTGATGAGCCCGAAAGATGACCCTCTGACACACATGCATGACAAGTGACATATCACTGTAATTTTATATTGTGCTACTTTATGAAGTTTTCAATAGTTGTTTATATGGATGCCAAAGCTGTGGTACTCCAATTTCCTTCCCTCACCCCTAGAGGTGTGCAGGTTAGTGAACTGGTGGACCTCTCTGAATGTGAGTGTGTTCATGAGTGGGCTCTGTGGTGGCTGACACACTTTCCAGGGTGGGTTTCTGCTTTGTGCCTACTTCTGCTGGCAACAGTCTCGATCCTGTATAACACTTAATTGAATTAAGAAGATTTAAGAATGTTTTTTATGTAAATAATTTTTCATTCACATTCACCTTAGAGTATGGAACACAGAACACCAATCCAATCTTTTAAATATAAAAATGCATCAGTATGTGACTTTTCAATGAAAGGGATTGTTCTGTGAAGCACTCATCATGAAGGGCAACTAACTGTTTCAGGGGCTAGGACAGTAGTGCCCACCTGACAAATATAAACTAACAGGTTTGAATGTATATTTGTGGGCCTGATTAATCTCATGCATGATTAGACAACGGTACTGAACTGGGATCATATTGATTGATTTTTAGCTTATACAGTAGCGTTCACAATAAATACTATAAATAAATGCTTTGCAAGGTAATTCTGGATTTTAAAGTTTGAGAAGACTTAGTAAGACAACTCAGCAGGAAGTGAGGCAGACTGTAGATAGAAGTGGACAAAGAGCACAGTGCAATGGTAGAGGAGCCCGATTAGCTGATATAAGGGGTCAGGACACACAGTATGGAGCAGCTTGTGGGGTGCAGAATTTGAGGGACCTTAAGTGACATCAGGCATACAGAAACAGGAAAATAAAGAAGGGAGAAGTAAAGGGACTGAGTTTAAAAGAAGTGAACAGAAAAGGAGCTATGGACAATAAGAGGGAGGTCTGTCTGGCCCCCCAGAGTAAAAGATTACATTTGTCGTCTGAATCAATATATTCAGCCAAATGTGTTACCAGAGTTGGGTTGGTTCCATTTCCATGATACAAGAAGACACCCATTACAGCTTGAGTCTGGAACACTGGAGGTATTTTCAGTGCCCTGAAAAAGTCTGGCTTTATGTAAGGTAACCATACAATGTTTATAAAGTTATCACATTTAGTTATTATGCAACATGGAATCATAATTTTGCTTTATTGATACTGACCAACAAAAAAAGACCCCTTAATGTCAATGTGAAAACGTGTCTCTGATAGGTGTCTAAATTAATTACAAATACGAAAATACTAAATAATTGATCAGACAAGTATTCACCCAATTTAGGTCAGTATTTAGTGGATGCGGCCATGCCAGTTCTGGGTCTCTGTTAGATATGCACATCTGCACACTGCAGTTTCCCCCAGTTTTCTTTTTAAAACTTCTCAAGCTCTGTAAAGTTGCATTGTGATTGTGAGTGAACAGCCTTTGTCAAGTCCAGCCATAAATTTTCAGTTGGATTGCCATCTGGACTCTGATTTGGCAACACCAGCACATTAGCATTGCTGTTTCTAAGCCATTGCTGTTTAGCTTTGGTATTATGCTTGAGGTTGTTGGCTTGCAGGAAAACACATATTCTCTCAAGGCACAGGATTCTTGCAGACTAAAGCAGGTTTTTGGGATTCCCCTGTATTGTGCTGCTTTCATTTACCCTCTGCCCTCACAACTCTTCCAGTACTTGTCGCAGTAAACCATCCTCACAGCATGATGCTGCCGCCACCATGTCTCACAGAGGGGATGGTATGTTTTTGATAATGTGCAATGTTTGGCTTACGCCCAGCATGGCGTTTAATGTAGTGACCAAAAATCACAATTTTGGTCTAGTCAGACCACAGAATTATTTTTGAGCTAACGTCAGAGTCTCCCATGTGCTATTGGGCAAACTCTCTGTGTGCATTTTTAATAATGGCTTTTTCTTTGCTGTTCTCCCATCTATATATATAATTCACTAAGGCAAGACACCCGATTCACTAAGCCGCTGACAAGTAAGACATCTATGGCGCACGCAGGAAGGAGCCACGCCGGAGGTGAATCACCATATGCAGCATGTAAAACGGTTTGCGAGGGGTATCCCATGGGATCCTTAAAACAATCCTTTCCAACTGAGGTTAAAACACAATGAAGTAAACAGTCTTTAAAAACCGTGTTTTCGGTTATGACACTCGACCGCGTGCACCATAGCAAACTGCTTTACACGCTACATACAGCAATTCGCATCCGCGACAAACGTGCGTCTTCTTAGATGTTCCTGCAGGAACACGCAAAGTTTACATGAATCACAGGTGCATCTGAACTGTGCAAAGACGACAACGACTCAAGTGACGAGTTGGAGGTGGGCACATGAGCTATGGCGGTCCGCCAGTTTTCAGTCACGGACGATTGTGTGTTGATTCGTTCCATGCATTGTTACAATGTTGCTTTTCTTGCTGATTTATTACATTACCGATTTTTCAAATTTGAATTTTCTCCCTGTGCTTAAAAATCATTAAAAAACCGGCCTGATTATGCGGCGTATGGTACGTCGCGGGTTGGCTATAACGATGAAACAGGTGAAGCACCTGAGCAACACTTGTCTGCACAGTCTCTCTTGTCTCTCTAGAACTCTTTCAGAGTTCTCATAGGTCGTCTCTTGGTACCCTGTGATGATGCAGTTCCTTCCAGAAGCCTCTTGAACCCACCAGCGTCGATAATGTTGCCGAGGTGACCAAGGCAAATGAGAACACACATGACAAGGGGCAGGCGTAAAAGTGCTACAGTGTTTTATTTAAAAGCCAAAAACAAAACAGTGTCCAAATGTGTACTGCTCAAATGTGAGTCCATTAAAACAGTGACAATCCATGAGTTTAAAATCCAGAGTTTAAAACAAGAATAAAACCATCATAGTCATCGGGTCAATATTCCATCTGATGAGCCTGGCACAACTCCCAGTCTGTCCCCCTGGCTCACCCATTGCTCACTCAGCCAACAGAGACAATGGCAGCTGCGGTCCTCACCAACCACTTCCAACCAACTTGGCTGCCTTGAGCAGCGTGAGCCAGACTGATTGGGGTCAGTTCTCAGGACTATCAGTGGGGATGATCCACTCCTAGAGCAGCGATCCTTTGCTTTGTCTCAGGGCCTACGACTGCACTGCCTGTAACACACATGGGTTGGTTGACTCATCCTGCTTCTCCTCACGATACTGTTCTCATGACTGTCTTTGTCTGTCTCTTTCTATGTTTCTTGTTGTGCAGACTCCTCTTTTACTGCCCTGGGTACAGGTCCAGTGAGCTGCCCTTTTCAAGGTACCATTAAGACACCTGACTAATCCGCCCACCTCTGCACGTGTGAATGGTGTGGTCAGCCAGCGCCTCGACTATCCACAGGGCGAAACGCACTCACTCACACCCGCACCCAATTGGAGTCTACATCTTTTGATTATTTATTTAAAATTAGCACAGAGCCACGGACCACTTCTTACATGACCTCCCTCACTAGTCTTCTTCTTACACAGTCGCTCAGTTTTTGTGAACATCTTGCTGTAGGCAGATTTACAGCTGTGCCAGACTCTTTCCGTTCCTTAATGACTGGTTTAACTGGACTCCAAGGGACATTCAGTGACTTGGATATTTTCTTGTCTCCGTCCCCTGATTGTGGTTTTCAATCACCTTTTCATTGAGTTCCTTAGAGTGTTCTTCCATCTTTATTGTGTAGGATAGGCCAGCATACTAACTCACCACAAGTTTATCCTTCCATATACAGGGGCTTTCATACAACAATCAATTGAGACCCCTTGACTACTGACAGGTCGTCTCCATTGAACTAATTATATGACTACAAAAACCAAAAGGCGGCACCAGTGGTGATTTAGGTGTGTCCTGTTGTAGGGAGTGAATGCTTATCTGATCAATTATTGGTGTTTTATATTTGTAGACCACTTTACAGAGATCTGTCTTCACTTTGATATTAAAAAGTCTTTTCCTGTTGGTTAGTGTCAAGAAAAAGCCAAATTAAATCCACTCCGGTTGAATGTTACATAATGACAATAAAATGTGAAAATTACCAAGGGGGTGAATACTTTAAATTGCCATTGTACCTGCGATGCTCATTGCAGGAGTGGACAAAAACAGATCAACACAGGCAAAAAATTATCTAAAACATTAAAAACAGAAGACACTAAGGATTGTGCAATGTCCATTGGTGCTGAAGCCAAAACAGCAGATGGCCATTTCACTTCAATTTGTAATTTTGTACCCAGCGTATGAAAGTCAAGGTCACGTACCTGGCATGATATTGGCTTACTCAGTCCTGTCCAGTATATGCCCCAAACTATTACATCACTGCAAGTTGACAGATTATTTAATATGTGATCACTAGTTCCATTGTCTAATTATTAATATGCCAGCTCTTACTTCTGGAATCTGCCATTTCTTAGAATATGATATTGAAGCATTTCTAAAAGATCCGTGGGATTGGGAGATGAATCAACTCCCCTCAGTCTGTGTACTTCCCCATTACTGAGAGATCTCAAACACATGCTCCTGTAATGCACAATAGCTGGAGGTGTGGAATCCTTCATATGAGCAGAGGAGGAAGATTAGGTCGACATGATTCAGAGGTTCCTTTGATGCCTGAAAACTCAGCCCGGGAGATGTCTGAGTGGGTGTCTGTGCCTAAGGATATTTCACGATGAAAAACAGAGAATGGGGAATCTTTGTTCTTCGTTTCTGCTACACTAGGCTCAGAGTCTGGGATCAGGTTATTGGCAGGGTTTTCGAATAGAAATCTAAAAGGCCATTTAGTCATCATCAGCAGATGATGAACCAAGCCGGCAGCAGCTGCCAACCTAACGACACGTGTGTGTTTGTTTACAAGAGAGTGTCTGCTTGAGGGAGATGCCGAGAACATTAGTGGACAGACCTCTCTCTTCAAAGAGTTTCTTAGCTTCTGCCCACGGTGCAAGTTCTAGAAGGAATCTGTAAACCTTGTGAAAGCAGGGCACTTATTTACTGTCCTTCAGTTCTGGGTGAATGCCTAGAAGGCCAAAATAAATTTAGCAAGAGAGGGATGGACAATTGGAGCAACTGAAGTACAGAAAGAAAACAAAAAGGACAGTAAAACCCCACTGATTCCAAAGTCCTTCTTGCACAGAACCGTTCTCTGTCTATTTGATAACAGCCTGGTCCACTTCTCACCTTAGTAGCACAATTATTGTTCACTCATTCAGACCTGGTTGCCAGGTTAACTTCTGACCCATCCCAGCACTAAATGGAATGAAGCATACATGAGAATGAATAGTTTCATAAATAACATTCTCAACCCCACATATTCCAAAGATAAATAAATGAATGACCCTACCAATAGATAATCCTTTTAGTCCATTTTACATTTTAGGTAAGGCCAAGAGCAACAGGACTTCTGTGATCCTGCAGCATCTTAGCTCCTTGTCAGTCTCCATGTTCCTTAAAGAAGCACCGTAAGTGTGAATGGCACATTTCTTTGCCTGGTGCTGCCCCTTAGGCCACTGACTTCATCAAAGGGCCTCATCTGTTGGTCTGACTCTGTTTAATTATTATTGGATGGAAGGAAATGGTTTTCATCAAAATGAAAAGGTTGTTCCTAATGATTTTTTGCTCTGCGACTGATGTGTTTATAACTGGCTATACATTCATATAGATTAGAGTGCATATTTCATTTCATTGCCTAAAGGTCACCTTATGTACACAAGAATGTATCTGATATGAAATAGTTTTTTTTTTTTTTGTGAAAAGTCAATGTCCTTCTGGGTAAACCAATGGTAACATAACATATCATTCTCAAACCCATTTAACCCAATTCAGGCCACAGCCCCACCTCTCTCAAACAGAGTCAATTTGGAATCACCAATCAGCATAACTGTAAGTCTTTAGACATCTTGATTAAAATTCCACAGGTCATTAAAGATGATATGGCTAAAAAAAAAGGCAGAGAGTATCGCCCTCTGGTGTCAAAGTCTTTGAACGGCATGTCACTGATTCGCTGTGTTGCTCATTCTGTGCCAGTGTTACGTTTATGAAAATCTATGAACAACTATACTGTCACCATGCAGAAACGGTATTCAGCCACTGAAAGGCACTATATTAGATTTTTGTAGTTTAAGACAAAGAAGGATAAATAAAGTGCATCTGAATATGAATTTTCGTTTTGAGTAAGGACATCTTTGCCTTCATTCTGAAAGGGTGTTTTTCTTTCTTTTCTTTTATTAATGACTAGCAAAATACCCGCGCTTCGCAGCGGAGAAGTAGTGTGTTAAAGAAGCAATGAAAAAGAAAAGGAAACATTTTGAAAATAACGTAACATGATTGTCAATGTAATTGTTTTGTCACTGTTGTGAGTGATGAGTGTTGTTGTCATATATATATATATATATATATTTACACACACACACATAAACATATATATATACATATCTATACATATACACATATATACATACTGTACATATATATCTAAATATATACACATACATATACATAAACACATACATACATACACACACATATATACACACAAATACATATATATATACATACATACACACACATATACAAACATATATATACATATACATACATATCTACATATATACACACACAGCTATTTCAGTATCAGTGCAATACGCTGCTTGTTAAAACGGATAACTCCCGCTCTTACGTGCAAGTCTGCGTGGATATTATGAACTATTTGTTCAAGTTCTATTTAAATTTTAAATAGAAGGAATTTTTATTTAGTCGACAGAAATATCTTTGGTAGGAATGGTAAAAACAGACAGGAATATTATTCCTGAATAAATCAACTCAAACCTTAAAAAACTTATAATATTTTGCTCTCCATAAAAATATATCCTGTCTAAATTATACAAGTTAGAAATAAAGTAAACATTAAAAGAACAAACATTCAAATTTCTTTACTCTTATGTAATTTTATATAAAAATAAACTTAGATTTTAAATATCCCAAAAGATTTTGCTCTCCATAAAAATATATCCTGTCAAAATTATACAAATTCAAATATGAACATGCTGCATAACAAAACCTGGAAATATAAATAAAATGTGTTCCTTTCAGCAATAACAAATCAAATCATTCAGTTGTCTTTGCTCATATGTCATTTTAGAGCTGGACGCCTGGCATCTTTTTGCACAGGTTCGTTTCTGTTTGCTGTGAGGTTCTGTGTTGTGGAGATTCTCAGGATGGATTGCAGGTGCTCATCAGTGAGGCGACTCCTGTGTGCTGTTTTGTTAGTCTTTATCACTGAGAAGAGCTTCTCACACAGATATGTGCTACCAAACATGCACAAGGTTGAGCCGCATGTAGACGGACTTTTTGTTCTTCAAAGTCACCAAAGCGCCGTGCAAACTCAGTGCGCAGTGCGCTCAGTTTATCAGCAAAGTGCGTATTTGGGAACACCGTAGTGACGACTTGGTTTAACATTACTTGGCAACAGGGAAAGTGGGGCAAGTGCACTGGTGCATTTGTGTCTCCCATAAAAGCAGCTTCACTTGAAATCACTTTGTGATTGTGCACGGGTTAAAACGTCCGCTGAAGTGTCAGATTCTTATTTAATTATGCTGCTTTCTGTATCTTCTGCATTGCATTCAGGTTACCCTGATGTTTTGTCTCATAGTGCCGTCTTAGATTAAATTCTGTAATTACAGCCACATTAGCTCCACAAATGAGACACACGGGTTCAGTAAACATATACTCAGCCTCCCATCGGTTTTTAATGGCTCTATTTTCAGAATCAACTTTCTCTTCAGCATCGTGTGAGCTAGCTTCGCAATAACTTGCAGCATCATAAGGTAGACTTGATTAACGCGGTAAGTGTTCGGCAAGGCAGCTGAAGCGCTGCATTATGGGATCTGTAGTTTATTGTGTTACCAGCGCTTCATATACCGGGCTTTAATAACAATAATACAGTATATAAAATGATCTCGGGCGGATATAATTACGCCGGGCGGATGTGGCCCGCTGCCCTTGAGTTTGACACATATGGACTAAATAGAACTTGAAAAGATATATTTTTTCAAATGTGATCACGCAATTCAGATAGAGTTGAAGCGCACTACAGCCTGCAACCTCACCCTCGCTCTTACTTTTTTACCGTTCATCTAATGAATACACTGAGTATGGCTTTACCAAAACAATCATTGATGGCGAATAAAGTATCCATTATTCGAGTATGTAGATCGGGATATATATATATATATATACATATATATATATACCCGCGTATCGCAGCGGAGAAGTAGTGTGTTAAAAAAGCTAGAAAAAGAAAAGGGAACATTTTAAAAATAACGTAACATGACTGTCAATATACAGTATTTGTTTTGTGAGTGTTACTGAGTGTTGCTGTCATCAAGGATTTGATTATCATTATTTCTTTCAATCAGGTTCGTATTTGTAGGATGTGTTGTGTTCAAGTTACATTCCGTGTTTGTCAATCGTTGTAAAGATGACAGGTTTCATTCATCGATTCGTTTCTTACTGCATCAATAAACAGCTCGTCTTCTTCTTTATCTGAGACCTGACACACTGCATGCACGGGTTTTTTACACTGTCTTCCTTTAGCGGGACATTGACTTTTTCCAACGTGTGCTTTGTTTCCGCAGTAGTTGGATTTATGAATATGCTTATATGTATCAGGCGCTTCATATTTTTGCTGCCTTTTCAATTGTGTAATTCGGTTTTGTTCAGCGTCTTTGGAACTGTTGCTTTTATCTCTGCACTGCGTCAGTTCACGTGAGCGCTCGGTGTACATGCATCGAAGGTTCCCAGCTGTGCTGGTGCCATCTCGTGCTATGTCCATGGCTGTATTTAATGTTACCTTAGTCCTGGCACTTAAAACTTTCTCTCGCAGTTTCGCTGAGTTTGTGTCAAACACCACCCTGACCATCTCATCTTCCTCTCCATAAGCACAGTCCTTCACCCGTGAATATTTACCCGTGGCAGTTTGCTATTGGATTGTCGCTGACGGACGGCCTTATATGGGCAGGCACTAAATTACAAACGCCAGCGGCAGCCTGTCTATGAACTTAATTTAAAGTGTAGGTTTACATCGTGCTTTTTTCCGAAGTAGCAGAACTCATGAATATGGTTGTATATGTCACTCGCTCGCTTCTTATTGTTTCGCTGCCTTCTCAATTATATAATGCATGTTTTCTTCAGCGCTTTTTGAGGTCTTCCTGGTTTTCTATGTACTGCGTGATTACGTGGGAGGCGTGATGATGTCACACGAAACTCCCCCACGGCGTTGAAGCTCATCTCCATTACAGTAAATGGAGAAAAACTGCTTCCAGTTATGACCATTACGCGTAGAATTTCGATATAAAACCTGCCCAACTTTTGTAAGGAAGCTGTAAGGAATGAACCTGCCAAATTTCAGCCTTCCACCCACACGGGAAGTTGGAGAATTAGTGATGAGTCAGTGAGTGAGTGAGTGAGTGAGTGAGGGCGTTGCCTTTTATTAGTATAGATTACAGATTATTAGTGCAAGTGGTAATGAAAAGTGGCTAGTATTTATGCTATAAAAAAAAAAATGAGATAGCAGCATGTGATGATGAGAAGGATCACCTACAGAATGAGGAAGAATTATACAGTCTTATTGCCACAGGTAGAAAAGATTTCCTGTGGCGTTCGGATCTACACTTGAAGGGAATGAGTCTTTTGCTGTGTGTGCTCCGATGACCCATCAAGGAGGCAGGCATGGGGTGAGAGGGTTTGAGGGGTTGTTGAGAAACTACAGTATACGGGGACGGAATCCTCAATCCTTAAGTTTGAGTCAGTGAGTGAGTGAGTGAGTGAGGGCTTTGCCTTTTATTAGTATAGATCACCCTGAAAATCCTTTTATTAGTTACTGTATGTATCTGTATGTATACATCACCAGAATGGCACTATCAGATCTAAACACTAACGTGGCAAATTTCTCACATACTAAAGTGACGATTGTTGCAGTGCAGCAGTCTATTAGCCGGCAAAAGCACTGTAATGAAGCTGTCTGTTGTTACGGTCCTGCCTTTGTCCAGTCTGATAGTGGTCATGGGATATCGTATTTTTGATTGCCGGTACAATAAATAGTTCTGAGCAGGTATCAGCCACAGCACCAACTGTGGTCATCACTGCTGTTGTGAAAAGAATGGAGATAAATGCCATTAATTCAGAGAGGAAGAGGCAAGTTTGTTGTACTACGTGAACGTCACTGAGAAAATAAAACTGAATAATAAAAAAAAGCACAAACTTTTACAATTGCCAAAATTTACACTGGGTGTTTCAGACTCAAATAAAATGCATGTTTTTATTATATTATAGTAATAATAATAATAATAGCAGCTCACTACACAAAACACTGAGCGCTGAAACTTGAACTGGCAACCTTTCAGTTACTGTATAAGGCAGCAGCTCATACCTCTGCACCTTCCAGGAATACACATTAGCTTTTTGTCAATTGACATTTGAACTTCTAACTCATTGACAGCAACATGTAAATTGAACATTTTTTTTTTTACTTTGGTTATATTCTTGATTAAAAGCGCACCTATTTATTTCATATTTGGACTTAAGTCTTCACACATTATACACTTCACGTCATTATTAGTATAACATGGAAAAGGTTTCTGCTTTAGGTATGTGTTCAGCATTTCTTGCCTCACATTTCCTTTAATCCTACACTTACCCAGATCTTCGTAGACACGGAACACACATGAAATGCATGTATTCCAAATAATGATTTACTGTATTATTTACCCTATACAACTCCAGGCACCTCACCTCACACACAGATAAGAAGCCTTGGCTTGAGCTGGGAGAACTTTTTGCCCGAGTTGAGCTCTGTCAATGGGGAGGGATGGGACAGCAGGCTGCTTTCTGCTTGTGCTGATCGACACACTTACAAAACACAAGATGCTAATGGAGAGGTGCAAAGGAATTTAAGGTGGGCCGCGATTACAAGTTTTTTTCGTAGGCTTCAAGAATTCTAGTGTTAAGCTCTGATAAACTAACCAGTGTGTACATGCTTGTAAGACTATGTGAAATAAAGGCTTTTGGAAATATTATTATTTAACTCATATCATATCTCATAATTAGCTTAAAGTAACTTTAGGTTAACAGGTAGAAAGACAAATATAAATTCTCAGTCATCTGAATTTTGAATGATATCACTTACTACAAATAGCCATCAAGCCACATTATAAAATAAAACATCTCTGTTAGTGTGAGGTAGACACTACACCACTTTTGATACAGGCAGATGACATATGACTTTTAAGATAGAGAGATGACATGCAGTTTTTATTAGAGGAAATGTGAAACAAAGTGTGTGGCATGAGAAAGGGCAAAGGCTTAGGCAGTTCTGAAGGACACACTGAAATATCATACTGTCAGGGAACGAACATACAGCACCACCCACAGAATGAAAATGTGCCCCAATGGAGAAGTGAAGTAAGGCTTCACTATGATGGCTCATAGTTGGATTAAGAAAAATGCATTCTTTAATTTACATGGACATCTCTCTTTCTTTGTTATACTGAAGAAAAGCTTCCTTTTATGAACATTGATTTGAATCATTAAGGTTGAATGTTTTCTTTAACTTCTGACTTCTAGTATTCGATGCCTGGTTTCTCTGAAAATACTGTTAATTGCATCTTGTGCCAACAGTGTGAATTTCACTGAAAGTAAAATGCAATTTATTTCACAATTTGTTTTTTTTAAATGAAACACCAAGGATGTAGGATCTTTAGGCCCTCAGGCCAACTGAAATATTTTGAACACTGTACAGAAGGTGAGCTGAAGAGGGATACCATTTTTAGTTTGTTCCCAAATGCTCCTGTAAATGATGAAATTGTATCCGTTGATGATGTCACTGAACTGTTGAGGCCAGAGGTAGAGAGGGCATTGTAATTGGCCTCTAATTAAAAGCTCAGCAAGCCACTTAGGTAAAGTGAGACAATGGCTTACATTTAATACAGTGGCTAGGCGGGAATTGCTGCTCATATCTCAAAATATGTTGACTGAACCATGGCACATGTTTGGAACCTCTTTATCTTTTTTCCCAATAATGAGCTATACTCGGCTAATATCACATTGACCAGCTTTTAGTATTGGACTGTATTAATTAGCTAGAGGTGAAGTTCATATTTAAAACAAACCAACAATTAAATATTAAGAGGAGGTAAGATGCTAGTCTTATGCATATTATCTTCTCCTTCTTTTGGCTGCTCATGTTAGGGGTTGGCACAGCGGATCATCTTTTCCCATATCTTCCTGTCCTCTGCATCTTGCTCATGCTTACACCTATCACCTGCATGTCCTATCTCACCACATCCATAAATCTTCTCTTAGGCCTTCCTCTTTTCCTCTTGCCTGGCAGCTCCATCCCTGGCATCCTTCTCCAGCTATACCCAACATATCTACTCTGCACATGTCTTATTCATATTATGTTGTAGTGAAGTATTCATTTCTTGTGACACTAGATAGCAGTACAGATCTTTATGATATGAAATGGAGTGATCTTTTGGTGGCAGGAGATGACAATACAGGTTGCTAGCTAACGTTTTGTTACAGCAGATGGTAAAATGGGATATATAATGACTCTTGATCATGAGAAATGGTGGCCTAGGCACTAAGCTATTGGGAGATGATAGCTGGGAAACTAGGACCTTCTGGTGGCTGAACATGATTGTGGTACAGGCAGCCTGATATATGAATTCCAGGCTTTGAAAGATGAGGGTGTAAGTGACATATTAGCAGGAGATTGGCCATTAGCTGATTAATAATTCCTGGTGGCAGAGGATGGTGAACCAGGCTCCCTGCTGATCCATATGGACATGTGATGGTGGTACAGGCTGTCTAAGAACAGAAACCATTTGCTTTGGCTTCAAAGCACTTTCCAGCTTCACAATTGTATTCATTTTTATGGTCAGTTCTCCTGCTGTGGATGATACAGCCCTGTCATATGGCCTTTATGTGACCTTTTGCCTCCAGTCAGTGTAGCATGGGTAATGTCAGCAGCTTGCGTCCCCCTGTTGCTGCCTCTGTTTCCCCTCTGTCACGGCAGTGCACTCATCCAGCCTGATGCCTGATTAATTTAAAATGATGGATCTGCAGGTTCAGCTACCTCTCCCGCACAGCGGCTCAGAGATGAGATGCCTGGCCCCAGTACTGGGTTCATCGGCTTGATGCCGAACGGCCTGTCAGACAGATGGGACCTGTCTCTGCTCATCTGGTTTCGCCTCAGATTGCCTCCATAGATGCACGCAGACTTCCTGCTCCAGTGAAACGAGTCTCTCCTGTAGAAGTGCTTCTTACTCTTTGATTGACAGGTAATAGGATGCGACTGCAGCTGTGTGTGTCAAGAGCTGGCTGTGGGACCTTCACAACATCATGTCAGATTGACAGAGGACCCCTACCCATCTGACTGAGGCCTACTGGTTTGCAGTTCTGCTTTACTGGTTCTGGAGTGAGGCCACTTATTAATAAATGAATTGGAATTTTTAACCAGTGTGCTCAATACCCAGAAGCCTGAGTCAGTAAAGAAGGTAGGCAGAAGAAGGTTCTCTTTAAGGTTGCAGTGAGTGGACCTTATAGAGAGCTGTGCAGCTTATTACAGGGAAGGCAAGGGCTTAACAGAAGGAAACATCAAGCTATAGATGGATTCTGAACTTAGGGTGTGGCACAGAAGCAGAGGAACCCTAAGCTGAAAATAATAGTAAAAGGACACTGGGCACACAGCCAATTCATCTGTGCCAGGTTGGACCACATGATGAATACATAACCTATAAAAAGTATTAGCCCCCTTGGAACTTCAATCATTCATTCATTAGCCTGTGTGAAAGAATGAGTCTCAACACACTGGAAAGGTTTGGGGCAGCCACCCGCATATTGTCCCTGGCTGCAAAAGGTTAAAGAAAGAACATGAAGTTGTTGAGATTTTGAGTTCCAGGACTGAACTGATGAGGTTTTAGGATATGGTGTCTTTATATGCCGGGAACAGGAAGTGATGTCATTCTGGGCGCTGGAACCGGAAGTGATGTTAAATCAGGCAGGTTTTCCCATATTTGGTCTGCAGAGATGACAGAAGTAGCTGGGTAATTACCTCCACTTGGTCCACTCAGCTTCCTGCTTTTCCTGGTGAGGGTCATAGTCTCTTGGAAGTTTTCGCCTTTTCATTGTTATACAAAATTGCTTCACAGCGGATTTAACTTGATACTTTTGATGCCGATTAATTGAAAAATAGTCTTTAATGTCAAAATGATCAAAATTAATTATGAATATAAAGTGATGGTTTGTTAAATACATTTTTATCCCATTCATGTCAGTATTTAGTAGATGTAACTTTGACCGCCATTCCAGCACTGAGTCTTTGTCTGCAGGTCTCTGTCTGCTTTGCACATCTGGACACTGTTGTTTTTTCCCCCTTCCTTCTTTTTCAAACTTGGTTCAGCTCTGTCAGATTGCATAGGGATCATGAATGAACATCCTTTTTCAAATCCAGCCACATATTTTCAATTGGAATAAGATCTGGACTCTGATTTGGCCACTCCAGGACCTTAACATTGTTGATTTTACACATTTTAGCTTTATACTTGTGGTCATTGTCTTGCTGGAAAACAAATTTTTGCCAAAGAGACTGGTTTCTTGCAGACTACACCAGGTTATCCTACTAGATTTTCCTATATTTTGCTGCACTTATTTTATCTTCCATGTTTACAGGCCCACAGTGTTAGTGCTGCTGCCTCGCATTAAGGAGACCTGGGTTCGCATCCCTGCGTGGAGTTTGCATTATCTTCCCATGTCTGTGTGGGTTTCCTCCAGGTACTCCAGTTTCCTCCCACAGTCCAAAGACATCCAAGTTGCAGGCGCATTCGTGATCCTAAATTGTCCCTATTGTGTGCTTGGTATGTGTGTGCCCTGCAGTGGGCTGGCGCCCTGTCCGGGGTTTGTTTCCTGCCTTGTACCCTTTGTTGGCTGGGATTGGCTCCAGCAGACCCCTGTGACTCTGTAGTTAGGAAATAGCGGGTTGGATAATGAATGGATGGATGGATGGATGATCACAGGCCTACCACAGAGAAACATCCACCTAGAATGATGCTGCTGCCACCATGCTTCAAGTTGGGGATGGTACACTTTTGGTAATGTGCCATGTTTAGCTTACACCCAACACAGCAACATTTAGTCTAATGGGAAGAAAAGCACAATTTTGGTCTTGTCAGACCACAGAATCTTCTTCCTGCTGATTTAAAGTATACCATGTTCCATCTGGCAAGCTCTAGCAGATATATCATGTGCATTTTATTTTTAACAATGGTTTTCTCTTTGCCATTCTCCTATAAAGATGTGAATGTTGAAACACCAAAAGTTCTTGCCTGCCAAAAGCAGTTGCCTGCATAGTCTCAATAGGCCTTTTGGTAGCCTTTCTCACTAGACTTCTTCTTCCATGGTTTTTGTGACAGTGTGCTCTAGGCAGATTTACAGCTATGTCTTTCTCTTTTAGTTTCTTAATGGCTGATTAAACTGGATTCCTAGGAATATTCTATGACTTGTCTCCTGACTTGTAATTTTCACTCACCTTTTAACAAAGTTGCTTGTAGTGTGCTTTTGTCTTCATTGGCTAGGTTAGGCCACAATACTGACTCACCAAAAGTTGGATCTATACAACAATCAGCTGAAATCCCTTGACTCTATTGAACTAATTCTAACTTCTGAAACCAATTGGTTGCACCAGTGATGATTTAGGTTTGTCATATTAAAGAGAGTTAATACTTATGAGATAAATTATTTTATGTTTTATATTTGTATAGACTACTTTGCAGAAATCTGTTTTCACTTGGGCATTAAAGAGTCTTTTAAGGGGTGAATACATTTATAGGCACTGTAACAGAAACCATGTATGAGAACAAGGAATCGTCATTCACAGAGGACATGTGCTGGCTGTCACTTTGAGTTAATTTTAAATTGAAAATGTGTATTCTTGCATAAGTGCCACATTAACTGTGGGTCAGCACATCAGATTTTTCTTCTAGAACTCCATGTTAAAGAATGTCTGCTTAAAGTCAACATCTACACTGAAACATTAACAGGTGTAATTATAACACTATGTTTGCCTACTTACACCCAATTGCAGTTCACATTGCAATGTTGTTAAAAAACTGTATTATCTGAAACTGTGTAGAAAAGTATCAGAACTTGAAATGCATTTATCCTGCTAATTAATAACCAAAGAAATGCTGTAACAAAGGCCGCAGAAACAGTAAAGGACCCCCTTTTAACTGACAGAGGATTCCAAACCATCTAAAGGCCACAAAATAAAATGGGGATTCTACTAAAGATTAGAGACTTGCCGAACAAATCAGAGGCGGCCAATCAGAAGCATCTACTGAGGTCATGTGACTTCATGCCCTCACCTACTTTAGCCACGTTTGTTGATGACATGCCAGAGAGAGGTGCAGCACAAAATAAAAAAGAATCAGAGGAACGGACCTCTGCTTTATAAGTTGAGGAGAGCGGTGTTTTGAATAACAAGAGTTGGCAAGAATTGTGTGTGCTTTCAGTGTTTCAAAGCAATTAGCTTGACAAAAGAAAAGAGCACCATTGAGTACAGCTATGTATCCAAAGGAAAAGGACGCAAGCCCTGACAGCATTTAAATGTAGAGTCTCTTAGAAGTCTAAGGGCTACTGATAACTTGCCTGGAGATGCAGAAACCAGTTACAATGGAGCTCCTGTGATTAGGAGAAGGAATATCTCATGACGTGAGGCGGTATGGCTTAGAACTAAGCACAGAGTATCCCATTTCTATGGAACCACAAGAGGAGTAAGGCAAGGCTACAAACTCTTTCCCATAATATACTGTACAAATCATACAGTGAAAATTTACTAATTGAAAACTTACATGCCCTGCGGTGGGCTGGTGCCTTGCCCGGGGTTTGTTCCTGCCATGTGCCCTGTGTTGGTTGGGATTGGCTCCAGCAGACCCCCCATGACCCTGTGTTAGGATATAGCGGGTTGGACACTGATTGACTGACTGACTGAAAACTTACGAGGAATGAAGGTAAGGGACTATAAGTTTAACAAGATTAGATATGCAGATGATATGGCCCTAAAAATAAAAATTACCTTTGTGAATTGATACAGATCATTTTAAAATTAGGGCATGAGTATGGAATGGAACCTAACTTTGAAGAATAAAACTCATGTTAGTCACTAGAACAGAAGGACAAACAGTGACATGGAAAACAGCAAGTTAACAATAGAATCCCTGAAGCCTGCAAAAAAACTCCTTCGCACCTCTCTTTCAGAATCTTTTGTTTTGCAAATGTGTTGATCAGCACAAGCAGCCTGCTATTCCATCCCCTGCCAACGCAGCTTTTAGTTTATTATAGTAATAATAACAGCAGCTCACTACTCAAAACATTGACCACCCAATATTGAACCCAGAACCTTTTGGTTATAAGGCAGCAGTTCTTAAATCTGCATAATCCAAGGATACATATCAACTTTCTGACGATTGACATTTGATCTTGGATTTTTACCTCATTGACAACAACATGTAAATTGAATGATTTTTTTTGTTTGGTTATATTCTTGAATAAAAGCGCACGTTTATTTAACATTTGGACTAAAGTCTTCACACATTATACACTTCACGTCATTATTAATATAACATGGAAAAAGGTTCTGCTTTTAGGTATGTGTTCAGCATTTCTTGCCTCACATTTCCTTTCATCCTACACTTACCTAGATCTTTGTAGACACGGAACACACATTCCGAGTTGAGCTCTGTCAATGGGGAGGGATGGGACAACAGGCTGCTTTCTGCTTGTGCTGATTGACACACTTACAAAACAAAAGATGCTAATGGAGAGGTGCAAAAAGATTTAAGGTGGGCCGCGATTGCGAGTTTTTTTCGTAGGCTTCCAGAAATTCTAGTGTTAAGCTCTGATAAACTAACCAGTGTGTACATGCTTGTAAGAATATGTGAAATAAAGGCTTTTGGAAATATTATTATTTAACTCATATTGTATCTCATAATTAGCTTAAAGTAACTTTAGGTTGACAGGTAGAAAGACGAACATAAATTCTCAGTCGTCTGAATGTTATTATAAGGCATTATAAGGCAGCAGTTCTTAAATCTGCACCATCCAAGGATGCATATCAACTTTCTAACAATTGACATTTGATCTTGGATTTTTACCTCATTGACAGCAACATGTAAACTGAATGATTTTTTTTGTTTGGTTATATTCTTGATTAAAAGCGCGCCTATTTATTTCATATTTGGACTAAAGTCTTCACACATTATACACTTCATGCCATTATTAGTATAACATGGAAAAAGTTTCTGCTTTAGGTATGTGTTCAGCATTTCTTTCATTTCCTGCATTTCCTTTCATCCTACACTTACCCAGATCGTTGTAGACACGAAACACACATGAAATACATGTATCCCAAATAAAGATATATTATTTACCCTATACAATTTCAGGCACCTCACAAACAGATAAACACACTCGAGCTGGGAGAACTTTTTGCCCAAGTTGAGCTGCAGCCGTGAGGGGATGGGACAGCAGGATGCTTGTTGCTTCTGCTGATCAACACATTCACAAAACAAAAGACGCAGATGGAGAGGTGCGAAGGGATTTAAGGTGGGCCAGGATTACAAGTTTTTTTTGAAGGCTTCAGGGACTCTAGTGTTAAAGACTATTTGCATTTTTGAAGCTCGATTACAAAAGATGAGAGCAGCAAAAAAGAGAATGACTACAACAGAAAGCCTTGAGAAAACAAAAAGAACTTGTGAAAAGAGGTTTAAATATGGAAGTTAAGAAAAGACTACAATAATGGTTCATATTCAGCTATGGTAGTAAGGCATGGACTTTTAACAAAAAACCCATTAAGAAGATACAAGCTTTTGAGCTTTGGTGTCATAGATGAATGCGCATGATCCGCTGACAGCAAAAATTGACTAATGTAGAGTTTCTGAAAAATACAAGCACTGAACTGAATTTCAGCAAGAATATAGTCGGAGGAAAAAGGACTTTTGCAGGACACTTCATGAGATTGTAGCGCATGCATAGTAGGTGATGAGGGTGACACAAGACAGTGCCGTTGCTACTCAAAATTATGATTTTCCACATGGTAATTTACAATTATAGTCCAAGTTCAGGTGTGAGGGGCATGACAGAGAGAGGAAAAAAATAAAATGGCAGATTTATTAAATGAAATGAACCAACATAAGACTGAACTCTTTGAAAAGAAAATGCCTAAAGGAAAAATAATATTCTAGTCGAAAAGATTGTCCAAAACCCCTGATTTATTCTGTTATCAGTTCACCTATGGCATGCACCTAATACAAAATGTACCAACTAACCTCTTAGGAAAAAATGTCAAAACCAACTATGGAACTGTTACCTTTGACCTCTTACCTTTCTTTTTGTACATCTGATACCCTGCATATTCAATCCTAGGAGCCTTTAATGACAGGCTGTTTGCTAACTGGGGCTGTTTTTACTTTCATTCAGTGTACTGTATGTTTCTTTCTTTCTTTGTTTCTTTCTTTTTTGCTGCTCTTATTTACAGTATTTATTTATACATCACCACAACTCTGGCACAAGAATTTCAGTATACTCTTGTAGTGTATGTCGCAATAAAGATCTCTAATCACCACAATCTAAAAAGCAATGCAAGAAATTATATTGCCTGAGTGGGTTTGTGTAGTCTTCATTCAGTTCTAGATGACAATTCCCAGATTTATTTTCTTTAGTTGCAATTTAAAGTATATACCATAAAAAAATAAATAAATTCTTAAATAAATAAATAAAAGAAAAAGATTTCTTGCCAGAGATAGAGATCCTTCGGCAGTATCTGTTAGCTAGTCAGCAGCAGATTGAAAGTCCCATTATAGTGTCCCTTTCAGTTTTTACAAACCAGCAAGTAAGAGAAAGGTTACATGAAAAAAAAAAGTCTATTGGAAGGCAGCTGTCGTTCTCCTCCCTTCTCTCACATTAAAACACCTGGCACTCACAACTGCGCTCAATTTACCAAGCAGTACACGCTTACATAGAGAAAGTGACTTCTTACACCAAAACAGGTTGAGAAATATTGTGGGAGAGGGCAATGTCTGAAGGTGATGATATTTATTGTCATACATGTAACCGTCACAAATGCTTTATGGGGACTGCTTTTCCAGGACACAGCAAGGCAAAACAAGGGGTTGAAACATTTAAAAAAGCAATTTCCATTCCCAATTCCAGGGCCATAGAAAGTTCTGTCCAAACACCGATGGCATCTCCATTCTCCTCTCACCCATCCCCTTCCAGAGAGGATGAGACAAAACAGACTGCCTACAGGAAGTCAATGCCAGTCGACCTGAAGCAACTTTGAGGAACACTTTACACTGTTTACTGCTTGTTACTTCAATAAAAACATTGTCATTCAATTATATGGGGTTTTCCTGGCTGAGACAAAAACCCTTTTTCCCTTATTTGTCTTAATTAAAATATACTAGAAAAGATGCTGACCTCAAGTTCTCTCAAGATCAAGGTTCCAGGTTTTTACTTTTAATACTACAGAATTCTTTGTCATGTTTGATGATCAATAAACACAATACTTACACTGAACATGTATGTACCGTGTCCTTGGGGAATAGATGGGCTTGCAGGAACTGTACTATTATTACATGCAGACCCCCTGTTGCACATGATGCTCTCTGTTTCTGTATTCTGTATCCCGCACTTGAGGTTCTGCAGATGCTGCTGGTTTTTTTCTTTTTCCTATTCCTATTATGGTCTTCACTGCCACGCCATGGGCCTCTGGTTTTCCTGATGGTCAGCATATAGTGCATCTCTTCTTTTTCTTTCTTCTATGTCCCCTTCCCAATCTGCTTCCCCATATAGTATGCTGTAAGAAAGACACAAACTCCTATAACTTTACAAAATTTCAGGTCGCTATATTTTTTACTTCATCAACCCATATCTTATCTCAAGCTTACAAATAACATCAAGGTTGTAGCCTCAGTGCTCTGCGAGTAATCACATGACAGACAGACAGACAGTTCTTAGCATTTTATATGTATATACTAGCTGTGTAAGCCAGTGGTGTAAAAATCCCGGGGTCCTAGAAATTATTGAAATCGTCAGAAAAAAAATGAAATGTAGAGATGTCAGGTAATTGAAAGGAATTACTCTAGACATCTCTCTCCTTGGAGGTTTTGTTTTGACGATGTGCTCGCCTCACTTGTGTATTAGCATTGGGAAGAAAAGTTAAAGTGATACCGTTTTGCCAATGTTAGTGGCTAAGCGACTTTGTCTTTCTTATGAGGTTTTGTTTTGCTGACATGCTCCCCTCGCTTGTGTTATTAGTGGCTACGCGAGTTTTCTGTTTCCTCAGAGTTGGAACCCTTACCCTGACTCCGCCTGTCACTTTTGGGCCAGACAGACACACACACTTCCATGTGTAGACATGTATATATAATATATACTGTATATAGATATACAATATGCAATGCATATTGGAAATGATTGTCAGATAGGAGATCACATTACAGGCAGCTGAGAAGCAAGATGGTAAATAAACCAGGATGGACCAGCAGTGCTTATACTTCTGAAATTATAACTCCAGAAATACAGAATTATGAGGAGAGCAATTGGGGACTTTTACTAATTAATTTTTCTTCTGGTCCAATTTATCCTGGCCCAATTTAGAAGGAAGATCCATTACAGTACAAGTGACCTCCTGATACTCATTTATATGCATAGGCAGTTGTCTAGTCATAGCTTGCAGGGATACCTGAGGCTAGCAGGGGCAGTTTTAGGATGATGTCCCCAGGAATTCAAGAGGGCACTCCTGACCCCATGGGTTTCCCCAAGGTTGGATTTCAAAGCTCCTTCCTGTGATACATGGAGTCAGAAAGTTAAACTAGCTGTAGAACAGATCTCAGGGTTTTGAGAAAAAGATGTAAGAGTTGGAAGAAGGGAAGTGTACTTTAGTGGACAAACTACCCTGCCATTTAGACAAGGAACTGACCTTGTGTTTGAAAAGGTTAATCCATGCTACATGTTCTTTATTTTTAAAATATGGCTGTTTCACAAATAGTACTTTGGCCATCTTGAGGGTTGTTTCATCAATTTATCTATATTGACCAAGAGGTTCAGTTTCATGGAATGTCCATAGTTTGTTAGGAAGATCCACATTTACATTTACAAATAGAGAGATGTCTTGTTATTAAGTCTAATGGGGGCATCCACAAGAGTAATGTGAGCCAATGATCATAAGATATCTGTGTGTTCCATAACTTAATTGGGTTTCCTGGAATTCATAGCACCATAGGAGCTGAGCGTGTGGATGAGTAGAAGGCCAAAGATATCAAAGGTAAAGGAGCACTTTTGGAATTATGCATACATGTGTGGACAAAAACTCTGCAGGAAATGTGTAATGCTATCAAGCTGGAATATACTAAAACCCAGGACTTTGATGAACCCTTGATGAAGCATTCTGGTGAAAGGGAGCCCTACCCAATGCAAGGCATACCAAATAAAGTGGCCACTGATTACAGTGGAGTACGGTATCCTAACAATGTGTTTACATGTAACAGCACCATAAAATCGTATGTATTAGGCATTGGCATGAGAAAGGAGGAATGCCAAAGGTGGCAACATCTGGGGCCTCATGTATAACGCCGTGCCTAGAACTCGCACTATAACATGGCGTAAGCACAAAAGCCAAAATGTGCTTACGCACAGAAAAATACAGATGCAGGAATATGCGCGTACTCCAACTTCCACGTTCTTCTGCTACATAAATCCCGATCAGCGTGAAAACTAACGCTCGTGCACGCGCTTTATGTAACGCCCCAACTCCTCCCAGAATTACGCCTCTTTGAATATGCAAATCAATATAAATCGCCCTTAAGCGCAGCCTTCTGTGAAAAGACAATGGGAAAAGCACGGGGGAAAATATAAGAATTTCAGCGAATACCAAATGGAGGCAAAGGAAAAACATACTATTTGTTCAAATAAACCATAGTATAATCAACAAAAGGAAGTTGATCGAGTGACATAGCGTGTTGGAGAAACTTAAAAGCTCATGTTCACAGTGCCGGAAATAAAAAAGAAGTCACATATCAAAGTCGCCATGAAAAGGCGAGTTGTAGCCCACTGTCTGAGTGTCATATGAAAGCTTATTAGGGTACAGAGAAAAAAGGCACACAGTGGGGAAAAAAAACCAAAATGTCAACTTCAATCTCGACATTTCCACTTTAATCACGTAGTTTATTTTGTCATTAAAGTAGAACATCATAAACTTCATCTTAAAATCGTTTAATTAACCAGTTTTTCAAATCACATCGTAATTAAAGTAGCACGTTAAATACTTTGTTTTGTATTTAACCTTCTATGTGCTCTATGTGTGTGAATCACTACTTGCTTCTTAAACCGGCTCTCTTCCTCCAACTGGACACAGAATCCATTACATTCGTGATATTACAGCTCTCTGAATAACTAAAATACTGAGATGTATACGCCAAAATTTGTTGCTGCGTTTTTAGCTGTGTTATTTTCTCTTTCTGTGTTATATTCAATATATATTGGTGTGGCCGCCCCTGCAGTCCTTGCTTTTCTTTCCCCAAATACCCAATCACCACACAATCCGCTCTGTAACAGAAGTTAAGCCATCTGTAAGCTTAGAGCGCCGATTCTTCAAAATGTTTAAGGAACATTCAAATATCTTCGCAGTACATGTTTAATTATTCTATCCTTCACGACACTCCCTGTGAAGAATATAGATTATTTAAATGAAGTTAAAGTTTTTTCTGTATAATATAATAAACATATTTTGCTGCATTTCACCTTAAAAATTATATCGTCATCATATGTAAATACGCGCTTTATAAAGTGGCTTAGGTTGTGCAATATTATAACTGTAGTGCAAGTTTACAGTGGGGTTATTGTACTTATAAGTACAAACAGTTCTACAAGGAGCAATTGATTGAGTGCATTTATAGTTCTTGGGATGAAACTGTTTCTGAACCACGAGGTCTGTACAGGAAAGGCTTTGAAACATTTTGCCGTGGCTAAGGCAGCGTGTCCTTGAAGCTGCATACCGATAATTCTCTTTCCGATCAGCTGCTGCTGTGATTCACACTCAGATACAGTGATATAAATACTCCGAGTGGTGCTTTGAGAGTAATATGGAAAAATATGATCCGCTGTGGCAACTCCTAACGGGAGGAGCTGAAAGAAGAAGAAGAAGAAGATGCAGTGAGAGTAACAACGCTAAAGCAGTTATGGTATTTGGAATACTATGGCTATTCCCTGGACCATTATATTGTTACAAGTTAATTACAATCAGATGCGTTACAAAAATAAACAATATGTGGTTAGTTTCAGTGTATTTATAAAGCCGCGTCAGGAAAATAAGGTGTAACCACACAGGAACAGTAGCATTGCTTTGACACTGGGTGCGGCCAGTCTGCAAAACCGAGCGGAGAACTTGCGTACGACAAGGTATGAGGTACCGTGGAAAAGTGCATGGCTTTATGCCAAGTATAGGTTTTATACATCAGATTTTAACATGAATAAGTTCTTACGCAACATTTCTGTGCATACGCACCGTTTATACATGAGACCCCTGGCCACTAAAGCACTTATGATCCTAGGAAGAAAACATAAGATTATGCTGGTCCTCAAATTATGCACGCAAAAGAGTGGTGTTGGAGACCTGGTCATTTTTTAAACAGAAGACTCTATGAACAACAGAGGCCACAAGGTGGACATTCAGCTCACATCCCTCTTGCAAGTATAAAGCTTCTCTGATTACTTCAAAGACATTGATAGTCACCTCTTGGTCAGTAGACCAGTGAGTGTAGTCAGCAAGAGAGTTGGTGGAAAAAATTGACAAACTAGAATCACAAGTAATATATGAAGCCTTCAGAAAGAGAGTGATTCATCAAGTGGCATTTTAGTGGACAACTAAAAAGGCTTCCTATGAAGCTTTTATTTTCATCTTGTAAGAGTTACTAAGGTCTCAGGGGTGTGAGGACATCCGGCTTTACTTTAATTTGTCATGGCCCTAGCGAGTGCAATGCAAGTTAAGTATTTCACTCTGCTCTGTACATGTAACAATAATGACCCTACAGACCGATAAATACATCCCTTTAGTATTGTTCCGGACCATTGAGGCAGAGGATTGCTTTTGTCAGAGCGGGAGACAGGCCCAGACAACAGTCAAGGGCAGCACTAGGGCTCTTGGGAATAGCACCAGAATGGCAGGTGAAGGTAGATGTGGGGAAGCAGCTCTGATTTCCAGATAACATCGTGGAGACCACATGAGGCCAGAGAACATCTTGTTTTCTGAAACATCCAAGCAGGTGATTATGCTGGATCTTACAATTCCCTTGGAGGAGAGGATGGAGGAAGCCAACAAGCATAAAAAAGAGATATATATTAAGTTGGAGGAAGAATGCCCCAGACGGTTGTGGCGTACATGGCGTTTGCCCATTGAGGTGGGCTGAAGAGGTTTTGCAGTTTACAGTCTTCTGGCCATCACAGGTGTGCGCAAGATAAAAAGCCATCAAATTTACAACTAAGGCAGAAGAAAAAGCCTGTAGATAAAGAGGAGTGAACCGTAGGCAAAGCAGGGAACTGATCACTCCTGGCTGGGTCACCTGGGCGAGGGTGCCTGATGTTGAAAGACCCAAAACACCCGATGACCCCAGGTTTCATCACTGAAGAAGTGTTCAAGTGCATCAATAGATGGATGTTGTACCCACTGTCCTCTTTGTTGATGGGTAGATGGAAAAATAAATGTCCTAGCACATTACAAACCAAGTGTATAGTCCAGCTGTATAGACGATAATTCTTGAGTCTGTTTGTTACTGCTCAACAACGCCTCTGGCAATCGTTCACTCAATTTTTATTTTATACAGCACCTTTCACAGCTAACATCTTCACAAGCTGTTTCACAAAGCAACCAAGAGGACAGTGAAAAGCAACAGATTAAGCAGCAAATTGTAAGATAATATGTTAGCTGCAAAGTCTTTGTTTTATATAGTGCCTTTCATAGTGTACATCATCACACAGAAAACAGGAAACCAGAATTAAATAAAAAAAAAATACATAAAACTTGAATTAAGAAGATTTGAGAATGAATGAAGGAGTGGATGAATACTAAAATTTAAAGGCATTTTTCTCATGTATAAGAAATAAATCCAAGCTAATGTGGAGACTGTGACATCCCCCTGGCGCTGAGGTGGGATGTTCATATAATAAATCACTACTGTGCTCCTGTCTATCATTTACATGAATTGATGATTTAAAAATGGCTTCTTTGTTGTTTTTGGCCAATATTCACTAGAAAGAGAGTGTCATATCAATCCTGAAGGTCAAACTGGTTATACCAGTTGCAGAAAGTCCCTGGCTGGTCTTTTTATTTGCTTCTTGCCATAAACCTGAATACTTTTACAATTGTTGGTGGCAGTGATTTATTCGGTAAATGTGGTTTATGGGATGAGCCTTCATTGTGCAGTCCTGGCTTAATGTGCCATTGACAGCACGTCATCAAGCCTTTGCATTTTACACTTAGCAGCTGGCAGCTCATTGCTGTTCCATATTCTGCTGACAAGCCGCTTACTTGTTGGGCAGCCTTTTTATTATTTTACTGGTTTTACTGGTTGTGATGAGCTGCCTGCACTGATGGATTCACAAGCTGTCATTGTCCCTGCTGGCTGTCTGTAATTTCCAGTCACCTGATAAACACAGGAGATGTGTCTTGGCTGAATGACTGGAGCTCCCCCTTGTGGAAGATACAGTAGGTCTTCTTCCTAGGCTCCACAAAGACTGAAGAAAATCCTGACACTTGCGAAGAGGATTTTCTAAAAGGTAAAAGAGATAACTGAACAATAAGGATTTAAAAAGGAAATCATTTTTTAACGGGTGTTGTAAAACAACCAATTCACACATTGTATTTATTCTACTATATTTTTTAAGTGATCCTTACTGAACATATGTTAACAATTCCAGACAGAGAGGAGTAACTTAGTGTTATAGCGTGAGTGGCACAGTTAAGGAGACTCCTATATCAGATTGGGCCATCTAGTGACAGGGCCATTAAACATATTTAAAAAATAGTGGAGGGCCAGTAGAAAAATAGAGGAGGTAGTTGTACTTAGCTCCGTATTAGTAGCCAGGCCTGTCTTTGTGCTGGGGCTCTCAGGAGGGTGGGAATGACAGCAGTTGACATTAACGTGTGTAAATCATTAGTGTTCCTGGGTTCATCACTCTGAATTTACAAATAGCACTACTCACCTAAGGACACTCATTCAAGTCCATATGAAGACATTGTGCTTTGGTTATTGTTGGTGGTGTTTTAAAAAGCAAATCAGACATGTTTCCTTTGTTATATCCATAGTGACTTTAAAATCACACATGAATGGCACAAATATTTCTTTATGAGGATAATGTGGATAACAGCAGGTTAAGAAACACCCTCAGGGTAATTGTGAGTAAGTATTGGAATGTGAATGTTTAAAACTGTGTTCAATGCTTAGGCTGCAGTGGTCTACAAAGTCTTCATGAAGGGTCCACCTTTCATTTCTTAGTCCTTAGCCACCTAATGTTGTTTCTATAGGACCCTTAGCAAGGTGCTCATTAAGGAGGTCTTATTCTGTCTTTATGGTGGGTTCTCAGTGATGAATCTGCACAAAGTTATGGGAACATTTATGTTATACAGAAATACCCCAAATAGGGTGTGGTCAGTAATAATAATTACAATAATTTACTGGCCTCTGGTTTAATTGATAATGGTCACTTACGCGCAACAATGAGTGCTGCATAGTTGGAAATGTCTGAAGTTTTCAAGTGCAGGAAGCTCCACTTATAAGCATTACTTGTTGTATGTATTCTATGCTTTAACTTCATAATTTTGTCAGGAGTTCTGAAAATCTAATTCTATTAAATGACATGTTAAAAAGAATTGTCTATTCATATTTGAAATTCTTCTAGGTTTGCCTCTCATTATGCCAAAGTAATTTAGATAATGAAATAATAATAATGGGGCAGCACACAATACTAGTCCTCAGCTCCAGGAGATGGTCTGAGCCCTCAATTTGCATATTCTCTCCATGTCTATATGGATTTTTCTCATGATTCTCACATTTTTCTTCTAAATCTAAAAACAACATGTTACTTTAACTGGTAGTTCTAAATTGACACTACATAAGTGAGAATGGCTATGTCTGTGATGGACTTGTGCTCCAGCCAGGGTTGATTTGTGTCTCAGTGCTATTGGGAAAAACTCTGCTTCCTAGCATCCCAAAATTTAATCAAGAAAGTTCTGTAATAATCATAATAATAATCAGATACTAAAAACCAAGCTGAAATCCAAGACCAAGATCACAGCTGTCAACACCCTATGTGTCCCAGTTGTAGCCTACAGGTTCAACACAGTTGACTGGCAAGGTCTGACTATCATAGGCATCCATCACTTGATACTGATGTTGAGAGACTTTCTATCAATAGATGAGACACTAGACATGGACTAGACGAGACAGAGTCTGCTTACAATTCAGCCATCATCAACCTGAGTGCATCACTTAAGAAAAAATAAGTTCAACAACCTAGTAAGGGACCATAATGCAAGAAAAGCCAAGTATTCTACCCTGAAAGAAGCCAAGGCTTCTTCTGAGCTCTCGGCAGACAGTTGGTCAACTAATAAGTGTCCGTGGCATGGCTTCACAAAAGGCAAAACAAAGATTATTGCACCCCAGGACCAGGTGCCCAACACCAGGTACCACCAGTGCAGCATATGCAACAAAGCTGAAGAACACATAGTTGCTGGTTGCACAGCACTCACTTTGTCGGAATATATCTATAGACACAACAAGTTGGCCATTTACATCCACTTGGCCATGCAAATACATCTAAGGGTTGAATGGAATAACAAATATTATGAGCACATCTTGAACAAGGTAGTCATCTTCAATGTTACCACTACCATAATGTGAAAAAAGTCCATAGTCATTGACCAGACTAAACTAGCCAACCGTCCTGATGAAGTGCTGCACAATAGTAGAGGACATGCCTGTTGATTCATAGAGCCATTCCAGATGATGTGAAAATCTTGCTGAAAGGGACCGAGAAGCTCGGCAAGTACAAGGCTTGGGTATTGTGATCAGCATGATGTGGAATGCCAAGACAAGAGGGGTGCCATTATTAGGGCTAAGCATTAGGAATACTCAAGAAGGGCTTCAACAACTGCCTTTGAGTGTTGCCAGGCCAGCCATCAGCTAGTGAAGTGCAGAAGATCACATTTATGGGCACTGCATACATCCTCAGAAAGGTGTGACCTCTTTGATATCTTATTGATATCTGGATTCACAAGAATATGGCAAGATAATGAAAAAGTTAAATATATGATAATAATAATTTTACACCCTTTATATCCTGTGGTGTGTAACATGGCCGGAAAGCAGACCAGAAGGCACAGGGAAAAGATTGAGGTACGAGTTGGGTCACTCCATTAAGTTTAAACAAAAAAGACAGCTGTCTGGGCCCAGAAACTAAATAAACAAAATGGCTTTACTGAAATCAGCCTCCTCTCAAGGTAGTATAGTATCGTCAGAGCTCTGTTCTCCTCCGCGGCCAATTCAGTCAGAGATGCCATCTTCTGCGAGTGGCTTGGTTTTATGGTGTCAGGCCTGTAGAAGGCGGAGCCTTCTTAAGGTGCATTGGGCGGGGCTAGCCATTCTCCTTCAGCACCTATTCAGCCTCAAAAAGAGAAGAAACTGTTGATGTCAGTGCCCCCTCTTGTCCTCCTCTGTGCCCTGCAAAGCCTGGAAAGTGATTCCCAAGAGTGTGTGTGTAACACATGTTATTAATAGAGGTCAGTTGAGTTGCAATCAATGTTTTAATATTGTCAGCTTTTCAATGAAATGAGAATTGTCCAAATTATTAATCCATCCCCATCCAATCAACTTGCTGCAAAGGGTGTTATGGGGCAGTCATTACCTCTTTATTTAAACTAACTTAAAATTGGAGTCCTGACTCCTATGGGTGTTTGTTATTCTGCCATAATACCACTCGCAATTAATTTGTACACATTCAAAAAAAGGTGCCAGGTAAATTTTTGTTTCAAAGTACAGTAGTGGCCAGAAGTTTTGAGAATGACTCAATTGCTAATTTTTGCAAAGTTTGCGGCCTAAGTTTTTATGATGGCGATTTGCATCTACTCCAGAATGTTATGAAGAGTGGTCAGATGAATTGCAATTAATTGCAAAGTACATTTTTGCCATAAAAATGAACTTAATCCCAAAAAAACCTTTTCTACTGCATTTCAGCCCTGTGACAAAAGGATCTGCTGACATCATTTCAGTGATCCTCTCATTAACACAGGTAAGAGTGTTGAAAAGGATAAGGCTGGAGATCACTCTGTCATGCTGATTGAGTTATTATAGAGAGGTTCAACTGTTGTGAAGAAGGCACCCAAGAAAGTCCAGCAAGCGCCAGCGTCTCCTAAAGTTGACTCAACTGTGGGATCGGCGCCTCACCAGTGCAGAGCTTGCTCAGGAATGGCGACAGGCAGGTGTGAGTGCATCTGCACGCACAGTGAGACAAAGTCTTTTGGAGGATGACCAAGTGTCTAGAAGGGCAACAAAGAAGCCACTTCTCTCCATGATAAACATCGGGGACAGACTGATTTTCTGCAATAGGTACATGGATTGGACTGTTGAGGACTGGGGTAAAGTCATTTTCTCTGGTGAATCCCCTCTCCGACTGTTTGGGGCATCCAGAAAATAGATTGTTCAGAGAAGAAAAGGTGAGCGCTACCATCAGTTCTGTGTCATGCCAACAGTAAAGCATCCTGAGACCATTCATGTATGGGGTTGCTTCTCAGCCAAGGGAGTGGGCTCACTCACAGTTTTGCCTAAGAAGACAGGCATGAATAAAGAAAAGTACAAAAACATCCTCCGAGAGCAACTTCTCCCAACCATCCAAGAAAGGTTTGGTGATGAACAATGCCTTTTCCAGCATGATGGGGCACTGTGCCATAAGGCAAAAGTGATAACTAAGTGGCTCTGGGAATAAAACATTGAAATTTTTGGTTCATGGCCAGGAAACTCCCCAGAACTTAATCCCATTGAGGACTTGTGGTCAATCCTCAAGAGGCGGGTGGACAAACAAAAACCCACAAATTCTGACAACCTCCAAGCATTGATTATGCAAGAATAGGCTGCCATCAGTCAGGATTTGGCCCAGAAGTTGATTGACAGCATGCCAGGGCAAATTGCAGAGGTCTTGAAAAAGAAGGGCCAACACTGTAAATATTGACTCTTTGAATAAACTTAATGTAATTGTCAATAAAAGCCTTTAAAACTTATGAAATGGTTGCAATTATACTATACAGTATACCATAGAAACATCTGATAAAAAGCAAACTTTGTGAAAACCAATACTTGTGTAATTCTCAAAATTTGTGGCCATGACTGTAGTGTGGTAAAAGAAAACTAAGCAAAAAATGTCCAATAACAAAACTGAGGAACAACAAAAACAAAAAAGTCAGTTTTCAGTGTCAAGATTTAATCATCTGAGCTGAGTCACTGATGGCTCTTGTTACAGGAATTATCCCAGCCAAAGTGAACAGCTAACATAAAGGCTCTGTGCAGCACCAGGAGTAAATCAAAAGGCTGGTGTCAGTTTCCTCAGTGACAAGCTCGTTATGCCATCATATAACAAGTTTAGACCTTGCAGTGAACAGATCATCTATACATCATTTCAAGAGAAAAATATTGAGGTCTTAACAGTGACAGACAGCTGCTTAAATGGAGTAAATTATAGGTTCAGTTTTCAAAACTACAACCAATTTTGACAAAAAATGTTTTTTATATCATGTATTTCCACTTTGAAAATGTTTTGGGGGGTGGGGGTGATAATTCCGAAATATTAAGGAAAGCCTGCTTTCTGTACATTGCTGCTGTTGGCATCTCCCATCCTTCCATTTTATTCAAAGAGAACCGAGCTGGAATATAGTGCCATGTTCCTGATTAGAACAAAACAATCTAGACAAGAACAGGCCATTCAGTTGAACAAAGCCCATCAGTGTTATCCACTTACTTTTTCTAAAATAACATCAAGTCTAGCTTTGAAAGTCCTACTGTCTAGCTTGATAGCTTAATCCTTGTGTCTATGATTCTCCGTGTAGACACCGAGAAACTAGAAATACACTATATGGCCAAATATTTATGGACACTTGAACATTCTATCTGTTTGAGCTTGTTAGTTATCCCATTCAAAACCACTGGCATTAATATAAAGTTACAATCCCCCCAAATCAGAGACTGTAACAGCTTCAACTCTTCTGGGAAGGTATTGATTGTAATTTGTGCCCATTCAGCCAAAATGAACCTTTGTGAGGTCAGTTCATTTGTGTTGGACCAGAAGACCTGGCTCCCCATCGGCATTACAGTAGGGTTCATTAGGGTTGAGCTCAGGGCTCTGTGCAGGCCACTGGAGTTCCTTCATGTCTTTATGGACCTGGCATTGTGCACATGGGTACAGTCATGCTAGAACAGAAAAAGCATCTTCGCCAGACTGTTGCAACAATGTTGGAAGTGCACAATTGTCTAAAATGTCTATTCTTCTATGACATTAACAATGCCTTTCACTGACACCCGAGGGGCCTAGCCCAAACTATTATCAGTCCTCCACCAAACTTTGCAGTAGGCACTATGCAATTCTGAAGGTAGCATACTCCTGGTATTGGTCAAACCCAGAATTGTCCATCAGACTGCCATGCATTGAAGTGTGATTTATTACTCCAAACACATTTCCTTCTCTCCAGAGTTCAATGGCAGTATGCTTTACACCTCTCCATCGGACACTTGGCATTGCACATAGTGATTTTAGGCCTGTGTGTAGATGCTCAGCCATGGAAGTCCATTTTATAAAGCTCCATACATGTTGATGTTGCTTCCAGAGGCAGTTTGTTGTAAGTGATGCCATGGTGTACCATGTTTTGTGAGTTTGTGACTGAACTATTTCTGCTCATAGATGCTTCCACGTTGACCAGGGCAGATTTACATTTACATTAACATATTTGGCTGACTACTTTATCCAAGGCAACTAACAACATTTATAATAGAATTGGTTCCCTTTGTTTTGATTTGGACTTTCTCATAGACACACAGTGTCAGCAGCGGGATTTGAACCCACAACCTCAGAGTTTGAATTCCAAAGCCTTAGGCACTACACCACACTGTCCACATGTAGCAGAGCAGAAATTTCATTGACAAACTTGTAGCAAAGGTGGTATCTTATGACAGTGTCACTTAAACTCAATAATTTGAAGGGGTGTCTGTACATTTAGGCCTTTTAATGTATGAATGCAGATACTCATTTTTTGCTTTTGATAGTTGCTTCCTCAAATTATTGGATAATGAGGGGCTTTAAAATAAAATACACCGCAATGGGTGAAAATAATGTAAGGTAATTCTGACCCCAAATAAATGAGAATTTACTACTATCTTTTGCCCTGCTGACAAGATATAGTTGACAGACATTAACAGAGTTAGCATCAGCACAACAGGAACCAAAGAGTAATTTCACCAGAGAGAGAATGAAGGTGTGACTTCATATATGAAGATGACGAAGATGGTGATTTGCACTCAGATGTTTCATTAATGAGAAACTGAAGCTTTTAAAATAGTTTAGAAATGAGATTTAAAATTCAATGTACTTTTCAGTATGATGGTAATGATCCTACAGACTATTCAAAGATTCTCTAAGATTCATGTGAAGGTTTTTTTTTTATTATTTGAGTTAGAGATGCTATGAAGGTGTGACATCAGATAAGGAGAAATAGAGCTGTGCTCTGATGATGTTTCATCAATGGTAGCATGAGGCTTGCACTATAAAAAAACAGATTCAGCATTTAGTGTATTGTTGATTCAGGCAGTGATTATCCTGATAACTACTTCATTTCTCTTGATGAATCTGAACAAAATCTGTACTTTTTTGAGTTGGGCTGGAAGTGTTAAGAAGGCGAGCCAGTAAAATTAGTATTTTTTTCATACAAAAATATGTGATTCTAAATTCAAAGCATTGTTAAGTTTGAGGATAATGATCCTGCTGAGCACTCTATAATTCTGAAAGGATTATAATTATTATTTTTAGGTTGAGTTGTAGTCATGATCTGGTAACTTTTCACGAATGACAGAATGAGGCATTGGCTGTACGTAGAAAAAAAGTTCAGATTCAAATTCATTATACTGTTGATGTGCCTGTGAAGAATTGTTAGACAATAGCTCAGATGGCCAGCTTTTTATAAATTGAGTGGCAGAGGTGTTTTGCAGATAAGAAAAAAGATTATCAGATGTGGCCTAGGTCAATAAACTAAACTGTCAGAGAATTTTCATCAAAGTGAAAAATGAAAACACTGTTGTTTGCTGTAGACCTGTAGTCTCTCACTATTTCCTTCCCTAATTCTATAACAAAGTTTGGACTTTTCTTTAGTTGTTTTATATAACATGACAACCATGATGACACTGGTCACATCTCATACTGTACCTAACAATCATGTAGCATCATAGAAACTGCACACATGTTTTACCCATGATAACCATAAACACAAAGTGGCAGTGCGTATACAAATGTACTAAATGGCAGCACCAATGAAAAAATAATCTTGCAAAATGGTGTAGATGATGAAATTACAATCATAACCATAAAATTAAAAACAGACGCTAAAACAAAAACAATTGTTATTTTTCTTCTTCCTCTTCATCTTTTCCCACTTCTGTGTGCCTGATCAACCTTCACCAAACAGCCTGGTCCTCCACCTCCTCCCCAGCCAGACCCTTCTCCTTCAGATCTTCTTTTATTTTGTCCATCCACCTCCGTACTGACCAACCTCCTTTGCTTTTTCTTCTTCTGTACTTCTATTCCCATCACTCTTTTGCCCACATATTCATTGTCTCTCCTCATCACATGTCCATAACACTTCAACCTACTCCTGTACTTTTTTAGATATCTCTCCCACTTTTGTTGTACCTCCGATGGTCTCATTTCTGTTCTCTTTTATTGTAACTCCATACATCCAGCTCAACATTCTCATTTCTGCCACATCTAACTTTTTCTCCTGTGCTCCCTTTGCTGCCTATATTTCAGCCCCAGACATCTCTGCTGGTCTTACCACAGCCTTAAAAACTTTACCGTTGACCTTCCCCTTAATTCTTCAATCACACAACACTCCTAATCCTTTTTTTTTACAATTGTTCCATCCACTCTAGGGGTTTTCTCTGAATTTGGTTTTCCATTTGGGTTACCACTGATCCTAGATATTTAAACCTTTAT